>NC_133120.1:13653787-13960980 GCF_033568475.1 Henckelia pumila
GAAGATTGTCTTGACTTCGGAGAAGATGCTCTACGTGTTAGAAAAATCTCCTCCGAAGGAAGCACCAGCTGATGTAAGTCCGGAAGAGTTGGACAAACTTGATACATGGTGGGACCATGATATCAAGGCCAAATGCTATATGCAAGCCTCGATGTCTGATGAACTCCAGAGGCGATTTGAGGACACCGTGAATGCTGCTGACATTCACGTACAACTCAAGGAACTTTTTGGGGCTCAATCGAGAGCTGAAAGGTTCGCTACTGTAAAAGAGCTAATGACGTGTCGCATGCGTGAAGGGACTTCGGTCCGTGATCATGGGGTACGGGTGATTTGGCTCATACAGAAGTTGGTAACGCTTGATTTGGTGTTGGAGCATGAACTCAACGTGGACTTATTACTTCTATCTCTTCCTTCTTCGTTTGACGGTTTTGTGGTGAATTTCAATATGAACAAGATAGAGGCCTCCCTTGAAGAGATGGTCAATATGCTTGTAACATATGAATCCACTTTAAAGAAGGATAAACCGGTTTTCTTGGTGGGCTCCTCTTCTTCTGCTAAGAAGGGGCCAAGTACAAAGGGTAAGAAACGTTCTGCTCCACCCAAGAAAACCGAACCCAAGAAGAAGTACAAGACAAAGGCTTCAAACATGGAAAAGTCCAAGGATGTTTGCCATTACTGTAAGAAGCCCGGTCATTGGAAACTTAACTGCAAGGAATATCTAGAGCAGTTGCGAACTGCGAAGGGTATGTTCTATATTGAAATAAATGTTTCACTTAATACTACTTCTTGGGTATTGGATACCGGATGTGGATCTCACATTTGCAATGATTTGCAGGTGATGACAAGAAGTCGCAAGCTTAGAATGGGTGAGACCCAGCTGAGGCTCGGAAATGGTTATAGAGTTGAAGCCAAAGCTGTAGGAGACGTTTATTTAATTTTGCAGAACGATTTTAAGTTACTTTTGAGATACGTTTTATTTGTTCCAGATTTGATTAAAAACATTATTTCTGTTTCTATGTTTGATAGAGATGGTTTTTCTTGCAATTTTGTGAATGTGATTTGCAATATTTACAAGAATGAATGTTTGATTGGAAATGGACAACTTGAAAACGATCTATATAACTTAAAATTAAAAGACGTTCCAATAAATTATGTTGATAAACCGGTAACAACAAACAAAAGGAAAATCGATAGTCAAAACCCGGCAAACCTTTGGCATGCTAGGCTAGGTCATATTTCCTCAAGGAGGATGAACAAGCTAGTGGGAGAGGGCATGTTTGATATGTCTGATATTAACTCTCTACCTACTTGTGAGTCCTACCTGAAAGGAAAAATGACTAAATCTCCTTTTAAGGGGAAACCTGAGCGTAGTCAAAATCTGTTGGATTTGATCCATACAGACGTTTGTGGTCCATTTAGAATTGGTACTCAATATGGCCACACCTACTTCATTACCTTTACTGATGATTATTCTAGGTATGGGTATTTATATTTAATGAAATATAAGTCTGAAGCATTTGAAAAGTTCAAAGAATTCAAGGCTGAAGTAGAAAACAAGCTAGGTAAAAGTATTAAAGCACTTCGATCGGATCGAGGTGGAGAATACTTAAGTACCAAGTTTTTGGACTATCTGAAAGAGAATGGGATTCTCTCTCAGTGGACTCCTCCTATGACACTTTAGCTGAATGGTGTATCGGAGCGTCGTAATCGAACTTTGTTGGACATGGTTCGATCCATGATGAGCTTCACTGAGCTTCCACCTTCATTTTGGGGCTACGCGCTTGAAACGGCGGTGTTGTTGTTGAACAACGTCCACACCAAAGCAGTGGACAAAACACCATACGAGTTATGGAATGGCAAAGCTCCTAAGTATTCGTACTTGAGGATTTGGGGATGTCCTGCTTACATGAAACAGACAGTGGGAGATAAGTTGGATAGTCGATCCACCTTATGTTATTTTGTAGGGTATCCGAAGAATTCAATCGGATATTATTTCTATTATCCTGCTGAAACAAAGGTGTTTGTTTCAAGGAATGCCACCTTCTTGGAGAAGGAGTTCTTATTGGATAAGAAAGGCAAGATGATGGAACTCGAAGAAATTCGATAAGAACCCGAAATACAAAATAATGATCCTACACCTCAGGAACCATTGATGGACACGCCTATACCTAGAAGATCCGAGAGGACTTCTAGACCTCCTATTCGATATGGTCTTCTTCTTGAAGGGGATCAAGATGAACCCGACGTTGGATGTGATCCAAGAAACTTCAAGGAAGCAATTTCTGATGCGGATTCAAATTTACGCTTGAAGCTATGCAGTCGGAAATAGATTCGATGCATACAAACCAAATTTGGTCTTTAGTAGATCCTCCCGATGGAATTGTTCCAGTAGGGTGTAAATGGATCTACAAGAGAAAGCTTGGGCCTGATGGTAAGGTATTGACCTACAAGACACGATTGGTGGCGAAAGGTTATAATCAAAGACAAGGAGTTGACTATGATGAAAACTTTTCACCAGTTGCAATGTTCAAGTCCATAAGAATCCTTATTGCCATAGCTGCTAGGTATGACTATGAGATATGGCAAATGGATGTGAAGACTGCATTTCTTAATGGAAACATTAAGGAAGAGATCTATATGACGCAGCCTGAGGGATACACATCCATGGGAAGCGATCATAAAGTATGCAAGCTTCAGAGATCAATCTATGGTCTCAAACAAGCATCAAGAAGTTGGAACCAGAAATTTGATGAAACAATAAAGGATTTTGGTTTCATCAAGAACCCGGAGGAACCATGCGTGTACAAGAAAGTAGTTAAGGATGTTGTGACATTCTTAGTACTTTATGTTGATGACATCCTACTCATTGGGACTGATGTAGGGATGTTGCAGTCAACAAAGATATGGTTATCAGGTAGATTCTCGATGAAGGATTTGGGTGAGGCATCCTATATTCTAGGGATACAGATCTATAGAGATAGATCTAAGAGAATGATAGGACTCACTCAAGCAACCTACATCGACACCATATTGAAACGGTTTTCAATGGATGGGTCCAAGAGAGGACATCTACCTATGTGTCATGGAGTTTCTCTATCCAAGTCTATGTGTCCCAAGACTGATGAAGAGATAGAGAAAATAACACATGTACCATATGCGTCAGCCATAGGTAGTATCATGTATGGGATGATATCTACCAGACCGGATGTAGCATTTGCTCTGAGTATCACGAGCAGATATCAAGCTAATCCCGGTCAAATGCATTGGAAAGCCGTGAAGGACATTCTTAAGTACTTTCGAAGGACTAAGAATATGTTCATGGTATATGGAGGAAGAGAACCAAAATTGGAAGGCTATACCGACTCTAGCTTCCAAAGTGACGTGGATGACTCGAAGTCAACCTCTGGATTTGTGTTCATGCTCAATGGAGGTGCTGTCTCTTGGAAGAGTTCCAAGCAGGACACCACAGCGGATTCCACCACTGAGGCAGAATACATTGCAGCATCAGCTGCTGCTAAAGAGGCCGTTTGGATGAGGAATTTCGTCCAAGAGTTGGGCGTTATTCCGGAAGTTGTTGGTCCAGTCCCGGTGTACTATGACAACATGGGTGCCGTTGCTCAGGCAAAGGAACCAAGGTCTCATCAAAGATCCAAACACGTACTGAGGAAATACCACATCATCCGGGAGATCGTGAAAAGAGGAGACATCACTGTCGAAAGAGTGGCCTCTGCAGACAATATCGTTGATCCACTTACTAAGCCCTTGCCAGGACCATTATTTGACAAACATCGCGAAGCAATGGGTCTACGTAGTATGACTAGTTGGCTTTAGGGCAAGTGGGAGATTGAAAGAGTGGGTGCCCGGTGAGCCAACTTGTGGCTAAGGGCTTTGATGACTCTTTGTATAAACAATCTTTTGTTTAATATAATTTACACTTTTATTAATGGCAATGACTTTATCTTTCTTCATATTGTTATATTGTGATATACTATTGTTGTTTTGATAAAGACCTTGAATATACTATAGTGTATGTAAGATGTGGTAGTACATGGGGATGTCTATCATGAAACACATCTTATAGTCACTGTATATTCTAAACAGTTCCTAGTCGATTGAGCCGTCCGTTAATAAGGATAAGGATCGCTCGAGATTGAGACTAACATTTGCGATGCCGAGTACCACGTTTCATTGGTATGGAACATAGAGATGTTCAAAGCATGCAAATGGATATTCATACGATGAATGATCTAACTACCCTATCCGGACTTTCCAAGTGGTTATCACTTATCGAGTGGATAAAGTCCGCGGTTTTGGTTGTACACCATTAGTCCTTACTACTTGAAACATCATTGAGACTCTATATGCTAGTACTGTGCTTTGACTCATTTACCAACTCTATTGGGGTCATCAGGTGTCGGGATTGGATACAGTTACGACACATATAGGAGTCGATGCTTTGTTGTCAAGGATTCACCACATACTTGCGAGTGTGGATATCCTATGCAATCTGAGGAGATATTAGTGTGACGAATCTCTGGCCAGAGTACATGATGTGTTTTAAGAAATGGTTTCTTAAGTAGCACATGCGATGTCACTATTTGATCTTCAAGATTCATTGCATAGTTATCGAATCTCGAACGACTCTCGATTTACCAATGGTTGTTGATTCGATCGGGATATATGGATGAAGGGACCGTACTGTACGCTAACCAAAATCTATTGGTTCTTGTAGGCACTATCAGTGATATCTAGGGAATCATGGGGCAATGTTGCTAGGCGCTCTTATCATGATTCGATGGGCAAGTCGGAAATTGTTGTTCCGAGTCACAAGGAGTTGTGAGCCCACGGCTAGTTGTATCCCTGAACCATTGAGGGTCACACAGAGTAATGGATTTTTAATCCCCGTTGAGATAGTTAAATTTAAAGAGTTAAATTTAATGAACAAAGAAGTGGGACTTCTTATTTAAGAGTAGAGGAGTAAGATTTCCTAAAATGACATAGGGATGGGCATTTTTGGAAATCACTGAATTCGGATTCAGAAAAATTTATCTTGACTTTAAAAGGTGCAGAAATGGTTTCTGTGAACATTGGTAAAATCGGTTTATCAATCAGAGTCACGATGAATTTTATATTAATTTCTGAACATGCGGGCTTTGCTTGTCAGGCTTGAACTTATGACTAATGGGCCCTAAGCTGTTAGCAGCCCACATTATAAATAAGTTATTGAAGTACAGAAATTACACAACAGAGATCACAAAATATTTTTGAAAACCCTAGCTGTTTTTACACAGTGGCCGCCGCCCCCTCCCTCTCTCTGTCGAAAATTCGAGCCTGTGCATTTTGAATTTGCAGTCTGGTTTAACGGATCAAATTCGTTAATTCTCTTCGTAGAAACTTCTGATAGATTTTCTAGTGCAATCTATCAGAGGGATTAAATCTCTGTTCGTGGACCTGATTGAAGAACAGTTCGTCCATCAGTTCCTGGGAGATACAACAAGAGCAAAGTAATCTGTTGGTGTCCATAATCTCGATTCGATATTGGAGGTAAAAATTTATAATTGTTATTTAATTTTTACACACACAATTTAATCGTAAAGTTTTGATACCCATTATGGAATCATTCCATATAAAAATTTTAAACTTCCGCTGCACCGGGTATCAATACTGATTGATCTGATCACCATTCTCCAACAATCTTCACTAACGGAATCGATTTGTTTCTGAGCTGCTTCTCTTTCCTGTCAAGAGTATGAATCGGTCTCTCGAAGTAACTCAGAGTTTCATCGAGTTCTGCCTCGTCGGGTAGAACAACATGTGACGGATCCGGATGATATTTCTGCAACATCGAAATGTGAAACACATCGTGAATGCCTGAAAGAGATGGAGGAAGAGCAATCCTATAGGCAAGATCGCCTATATTTTCCAAAATCTCATACGGACCAATGAATCTCGGCGACAGCATCCCTCTTTTCCCGAATCTGACAGTACCTCGGAACGGAGAAATCTTCAGAAACACTCGGTCTCCTTGATCAAAACAGAGTGGTCTGCGCCGGACATTGGCATACTTGGCCTGTCGATCTTGGGTTGTCTTCATTTTGATTCGAATCAACTTCACCTGCTCTGCCATATCGCGAATCATATCTGGACCCAACTCCGGTGATTCTGAAATATCATCCCAAAACAACGGAGATCTACACTTCTTCCCGTACAAAGCTTCAAAAGGTGCCGTCCCAGTACTCGCTTGGAAGTTGTTATTGTACAAAAATTCCACTAGAGGCAAAGAATTCTGCCAACCTGAGCCAAAATCAAGCACTACTGCTTGAAGCATATCTTCCAAATTCTGGATCGTACGCTCGGACTGACCGTCGTTCTGAGGGTGATACGATGTGCTCAAGTGCAAACGAGTACCCAATGCCTCCTATAAACTATGCCAAAAGTGAGAAGTGAATCTTGGATCTCTGTCTGATACTATCGTCTTCGAAACGCCGTGCAATCTCACAACCTCTTTGACATACAACTCGGCCATATGATCGTGACGTTATGTCATTCGGTACGGAATGAAACAAGCATTTTCATCAGCCGGTCAATCACTACCCAAATCGCATCACAACCTCTTACTCAACGCGGTAGCTTCGTGACAAAATCCATAGAGATGTGATCCCACTTCCATTCCGGAACTGGAAAACTGTGCAATAATCCACCTGGTTTCTTCCTCTCGGCTTTCACCTGTTGACAATTAAGACAACAAGCCACAAACCTCGTGACGTCTCCCATCAATTGCTTCCACCAGAACTGAGTCTTCAAATCATTATACATCTTTCAGCCTCCGGGATTAACACTGAACCGACTGAAATGCGCTTCTCGAAGAATATGATGTCTCAAATCAGAAACATTGGGCACAACAATACGGTTATTCACGAATAAAACATCATCCCTGACCTAAAATTCTGACTGATGACGTGATCTGACCCTCTTTATCAAACTCTGACTGCTCGGATCAGATCTCTGAGCCTCTCTAATAAACTGAAATAACTCTGGTTAGGCCTGGATTGCAAAAGCTTTGATGGATCTCCTATCGGTCTCAAACTCCAACCCAGAAGTACAACATTCTTCAATCAACTGAGAGACACCAATCGTAGCAAGAGATAAGGAACAAAGCTTCCGACTAAGAGCGTCTGCAGCTGCATTCGATTTTTCGGGGTAATACTTGATCTCAAAGTCGAAGTCCTTAAGCAAATCCATCCATCTCCTCTGTCTTATGTTCAGCTTGGTATTTCTAGCACTGATGTCGGTCTCGGCCAATTCATGTCTGCCTCGATCTTACTGGGATCAACAGCAATTTCATCTCCCGATATTATGTGGCCTAGAAAAACAACTCGGTCCAACCAGAACTCGTACTTTGATAGCTTAGCATACAACTATTCGGCTCGCAAAATCTACAATACAATTCTCAAATGTTCTGCATGATCTGAACGGTTCTTCGAATATATTAGAATATAGTCAATGAAGATAATGACAAACTCATCTAAATACCGCTGAAAGATGCGATTCATCAGATCCATAAAAACTGCTGGAGCATTGGTCAAACCGAACGGCATGACTATAAACTCGAAATGCCCAGATCTGGTTCTGAAAGCTGTCTTAGGCACATCCTCATCGCGAACTCTCAGCTGATGATACCTTGATCTTAGATCTATCTTCGAATACACTGAAGAACCCTGAAGTTGATCAAAAAGGTCATCAATCCAAGGTAGAGGATACTTGTTCTTGACCGTCGCTTGATTCAACTTGCGGTAGTCGATGCAGAGTCGCATAGAACCGTCTTTCTTCCTCACAAAAAGAACTGGAGCACCCCAGGCGATACGCTAGGTCGGATGTATCCCTTGGCAATCAAATCTTCTAACTGCTCCTTCAAATCTTTCAATTCTAATGGAGCCATTCGATAAGGCGCTTTCGAAATAGGCTGAGTACCTGGTGCAAGTTCAATATTTAATTCGATCTCTCGAATAGGCGGCAAACCAGTAATCTTGTTTGGAAATACATCAGGAAACTCGCTAACCACTGGTATCTCGGTCAACTCAGGGCTAGACCTTTGGACATCCACTGCATAAATCAGAAATCCTTCTGCTCCTCTTTGTAGCAAACGAGACATGGATAACACATAAATAAAAGGAATTCTTGATCGAGAACCCTTACCGAAAAAAATCCATTCATCTGCCATCTTAGGTCTGAATCGGACCACTTTCTGAAAGCAATCTATTGTCGCCCTATACTTGGTCAGAGCATCAATCCCGACAATACAGTCAAAATCAAATAATCCAAGTACATTGCAGTCAATCTCAATCGAATTCCCTTCGGATTCTAACACACAATTACGGATCAATCTCACCGAAACAGTTTTCCCACCCAAAGGTGAAGTGATAGAAACGACATCAAAAAATGGCTCAGCAATTAAATCATGCATCACGACAAATCTTTCATAAATAAAATAGTGAGAAGAACCCGTATCAATCAAAACATACGCAGGATAATCAAAAATCAAACAGTTACCTGCTATCACATCATTCGGAGCTACATTGGCCTGATCCTCTGTCAAAGAAAACACCCTCGCCTGCTGTCGAGGAGGTTGGTTCTGATTCTGATTACCTCCCTGATGAGACTGTTGCTGGGGCTGAAAAGAATGGACTGCAGAAGCTGATCTCTCGGGCTGAGCTGGCGGTCGATAAGAACTGCCGCTCTGAGCTCTATCGGATCCCCGCTGAGGACAAACTCTAGCAAAGTGACCCGGCTGCTATCAGATATTGCAACTACCAAACACGCCTTGTAGTAGCCCGTGTTGGAAAACGGTGATCAGATCAATCAGAATTGATACCCGGTGCAGCGGAAGTTTTAAAAATTTTATATGGAACAATTCCATATCATGGGTATCAAAACATTACGATTAAATTGTGCGTGTAAAAATTAAATAACAATTAAATTTTTACCTCAATACCGAAACGAGATTATGGACACCAACATATTACTCTGCTCTTGTTGTATATCCCAGGAACTGATGGACGAACAATTCTTCAATCAGGTCCACGAACTGAAATTTAATCCCTCTGATAGATTGCACTAGAAAATCTATCAGAAGTTTCTACGAAGAGAATTAACGAATTTGATCCGTTAAACCAGACTGCAAATTCAAAATTCACAGGCTGGAATTTTTCGAGCAGAGAGGGAGAGGGGCGGCGGCCACAGTAGGGAAAAACTAGGGTTTTCGAAAAATATTTTGTGACCTCTGTTGTGTAATTTCTGTACTGTAATAATTTATTTATAATATGGGCTGCTAACAGCTTAGGGCCCATTAGTCATAAGTTCAAGCCTGACAAGCAAAGCCCGCATGTTCAGAAATTAATATAAAATTTATCGTGACTCAGATTGATAAACCAATTTCACCAATGTGCACAGAAACCATTTCTGCATCTTTTAAAGTCAAGATAAATTTTCTGAATCCGAATTCAGTGATTTCCAAAAATGCCCATCCCTATGTCATTTTAGGAAATCTTACTCTTCTACTCAGATATAAGAAGTCCTACTTCTTTATTCATTAAATTTAACTCTTTAAATTTAACTATCTCAACGGGGATTAAAAATCCATTACTTGTGTGACCCTCAATGGTTCAGGGATACAGCTAGCCGTGGGCTCACAACTCCTTGTGACTCGGAACAACAATTTCCGACTTGCCCATCGAATCATGGTAAGAGCGCCTAGCAACATCGCCCCATGATTCCCTAGGTATCAATGATAGTGCCTGCAAGAACCAATAGATTTTGGTTAGCGTACAGTACGGTCCCTTCATCCATATATCCCGATCGAATCAACAACCATTGGTAAATCGAGAGTCGTTCGAGATTCGATAACTATGCAATGCATCTTGAAGATCAAATAGTGACATCGCATGTGCTACTAAGAAACCATTTCTTAAAACACATCATGTACTCTGGCCAGAGATTCGTCACACTAACTGTACTCTGGCAAGTATGTGGTGAATCATTGACAACAAAGCATCGATTCCTATATGTGTCATAACTGTACCCAATCCCGACACCTGATGACCCCAATAGATTCGGTAAATGAGTCAAAGTACAGTACTAGCATATAGAGTCTTAATGATGTTTCAAGTAGTAAGGACTAATGGAGTACAACCAAAACCGCGGACTTTATCCACTCGATAAGTGATAACCACTTGGAAAGTCCGGATAGGGTAGTTCGATCATTCATCGTATGAATATCCATTTGCATGCTTTGAACATCTCTATGTTCCATACCAATGAAACGTGGTACTCGGCATCGCAAATGCTAGTCTCAATCTCGAGCGATCCTTATCCCTTTTAACGGACGGCTCAATCGACTAGGAACTGTTTAGAATATACAGTGACTATAAGATGTGTTTCATGATAGCCATCCCCATGTGCCACCACATCTTACATACACTATAGTATATTCAAGGTCTTCATCTAAACATCTTATAGTATGTCACAACATAATAATATGATAAAAGATAAAGTAAACGCCATTATAAAAGTGTAAATTATATTAAACAAAAGATTGTTTATACATAGAGTCATCAAAGCCCTTAGCCACAAGTTGGCTCACTGGGCACCCACTCTTTCAATCTCCCACTTGCCCTAAAGCCAACTAGTCATACTACGTAGACCCATTGCTTCGCGATGTTTGTCAAATAATGGTCCTGGCAAGGGCTTAGTAAGTGGATTAGCGATATTGTCTGCAGAGGCCACTCTCTCGACAGTGATGTCTCCTCTTTCCACGATCTCCCGGATGATGTTGTATTTCCTCAGTACGTGTTTGGATCTTTGATGAGACCTTGGTTCCTTTGCCTGAGCAACGGCACCCGTGTTGTCACAGTACACCGGGACTGGACCAACAACTTCAGGAATAACGCCCAACTCTTGGACGAAATTCCTCATCCAAACGGCCTCTTTAGCAGCAGCTGATGCCGCAATGTATTCTGCCTCAGTGGTGGAATCCGCTGTGGTGTCCTGCTTGGAACTCTTCCAAGAGACAGCACCGCCATTGAGCATGAACACAAATCCAGAGGTTGACTTCGAGTCATCCACGTCACTTTGGAAGCTAGAGTTGGTATAGCCTTCCAATTTCAGTTCTCTTCCTCCATATACCATGAACATATTCTTCGTCCTTCGTAAGTACTTAAGAATGTCCTTCACGGCTTTCCAATGCATTTGACCGGGATTAGCTTGATATCTGCTCGTGATACTCAGAGCAAATGCTACATCCGGTCTGGTAGATATCATCCCATACATGATACTACCAATGGCTGACGCATATGGTACATATGTCATTTTCTCTATCTTTTCATCACTCTTGGGACACATAGACTTGGATAGAGAAACTCCATGACACATAGGTAGATGTTCTCTCTTGGACCCATCCATTGAAAACCTTTTCAATATGGTTTCGATGTAAGTTGATTGAGTGAGTCCTATCTGTTGGAAAACGCGGCTCTCAGATCAATCGGTATTGATACCCGGTGCAGCGGAAGTTTAAAATTTTGTATGGAACAATTCCATAGTGTGGGTATCAATCCTTTTACGATTAAATTATTTGTGTGTGTAAAAATTAAATAACTGTTATGTAATTTTTACCTTTAATCTCGAATCGAGATTCTGGACACCAACAGATTTAATCTGCTCTTGTTGTCTCTCCCTGGAACTGATGAATATTCTGTCCTTCAATCAGGTCCACGAATGGAGGTTTAATCCCTCTGATAGATTGCACTAGAAAATCTATCAGAAGTTTTCTACGAAGAGAATAAACGAATTTGATTCGCTATTCCAGGCTGCAATTCAAAATCACAGACCGGAATTTCTCACGCAGAGAAGGGAGGGGGGCGGCCGAATTTCTTTTGAGAGAGAGCTAGGGTTTTCGATTTTCTGTCTCTCAAATTATGACCAGTTGTGTGTAATTTCTGTACTGCAATAACTTATTTATAATGCAGGCCACAAACACCTTAGGGCCCATTAGTCATAAGTTGAGGTCCGACAAGCAAAGCCCGCATGTTCAGAAATTAATATAAAATTCATCGTGACTCCGATTGATGAACCGATTTCACCAATGTGCACAGAAACCATTTCTGCACATTTTAAAGTCAAGATAAATTTTCCTGAATCCGAATTCAGTGATTTCAAAAAAATGTCCATCCCTATGTCATTTTAGGAAATCCTACTCCCTTACTCTTATTTAAGAAGTCCAACTTCTTTATTCATTAAATTTAACTCTTTAAATTTAACTATCTCAACGGGGATTAAAACTCCATTACACTGTGTGACCCTCAATGGTTCAGGGATACAGCTAGCCGTGGGCTCACAACTCCTTGTGACTCAGAACAACACTTTCCGACTTGCCCAACGAATCATGGTAAAGCGCCTAGCAACATCGCCCCATGATTCCCTAGGTATCACTGATAGTGCCTACAAGAACCAGTAGATTTTGGTTAGCGTACAGTACGGCCCCTTCATCCATATATCCCGATCGAATCAACAACCATTGGTATATCGAGAGTCGCTCAAGATTCTATAACTATGCATCTTGAAGATCAAATTAGTGACATCGCATGTGCTACTAAGAAACCATTTCTTAAATCACATCAAGTACTCTGGCCAGAGATTCGTCACACTAATATCTCCTCAGATCGCATAGGATATCCACACTCGCAAGTATGTGGTGAATCCTTGACAACAATGCATCGACTCCTATATGTGTTGTAACTGTACCCAATCCCGACACCTGATGACCCCCATAGAGTCGATAAACGAGTCAAAGCACAGTACTAGCATATAGAGTCTCCATGATGTTTCAAGTAGTAAGGACTAATGGTGTACAACCAAAACCGCGGACTTTATCCACTCGATAAGTGATAACCACTTGGAAAGTCCGGATAGGGTAGTTCGATTATTCATCCTATGAATATCCATTTGCATGCTTCGAACATCTCCATGTTCCCTACCAATGAAACGTGGTACTCCGCATCGCAAATGCTAGTCTCAAACTCGAGCGATCCTTATCCTTATTATCGGACGGCTCAATCGACTAGGAACAGTTTAGAATATACAGTGACTATAAGATGTATTTCATGATAGACATCCCCATGTTCTACCACATCTTACATACACTATAGTATATTCAAGGTCTTTATCAAAACAACAATAGTATATCATAATATAACAATATGAAGAAAGATAAAGTCATTGCCATTAATAAAAGTGTAAATTACATTAAACAAAAGATCATTTGTACAAAGAGTCATCAAAGCCCATAGCCACAAGTTGGCTCACTGGGCACCCACTCTTTCAATCTCCCACTTGCCCTATAGCCAACTAGTCATACTACGTAGACCCATTGCTTCGCGATGTTTGTCAAACAATGGTCCTGGCAAGGGCTTAGTAAGCGGATCAGCGATATTGTCTGCAGAGGCCACTCGTTCGACAGTGATGTCTCCTCTTTCCACAATCTCCCGGATGATGTGGTATTTCCTCAGTACGTGTTTGGATCTTTGATGAGACCTTGGTTCCTTTGCTTGAGCAACGGCACCCGTGTTGTCACAGTACACCGGGACTGGACCAACAAATTCAGGAATGACGCCCAACTCTTGGACGAACTTCCTCATCCAAACGGCCTCTTTAGCAGCAGCTGATGCTGCAATGTATTCAGCCTCAGTGGTGGAATCCGCTGTGGTGTCCTGCTTGGAACTCTTCCAAGAGACAGCACCGCCATTGAGCATGAACACAAATCCAGAGGTTGACTTCGAGTCATCCACGTCACTTTGGAAGCTAGAGTCGGTATAGCCTTCCAATTTCAGATCTCGTCCTCCATATACCATGAACATATTCTTAGTCCTTCGTAAGTACTTAAGAATGTCCTTCACGGCTTTCCAATGCATTTGACCAGGATTAGCCTGATATCTGCTCGTGACACTCAGAGCAAATGCTACATCCGGTCTGGTAGATATCATCCCATACATGATACTACCTATAGCTGACGCATATGGTACATGTGTCATATTCTCTATCTCTGCATCAGTCTTGGGACACATAGACTTGGATAAAGAAACTCCATGACACATGGGTAGATGTCCTCTCTTGGACCCATCCATTGAAAACCGTTTCAATATGGTGTCGATGTATGTTGATTGAGTGAGTCCTATCATTCTCTTAGATCTATCTCTATAGATCTGTATCCCAAGAATGTAGGATGCCTCACCCAAATCCTTCATCGAGAATCTACCTGATAACCATATCTTTGTTGACTGCAACATCCCTACATCATTCCCAATGAGTAGGATGTCATCAACATAAAGTACTAAGAATGTCACAGCATCCTTAACTACTTTCTTGTACACGCACGGTTCCTCCGGGTTCTTGATGAAACCAAAATATTTTATTGTTTCATCAAATTTCTGGTTCCAACTTCTTGATGCTTGTTTTAGACCATAAATTGATCTCTGAAGCTTGCATACCTTATGCTCGCTTCCCATGGATGTGAACCCCTCCGGCTGCTTCATATAGATTTCTTCCTTAATGTCTCCATTAAGAAAAGCAGTCTTCACATCCATTTGCCATATCCCATAGTCATACCATGCAGCTATGGCAATAAGGATTCTTATGGACTTGAACATTGCAACTTGTGAAAAGGTTTCATCATAGTCAACTCCTTGCCTTTGAGTGTAACCTTTCGCCACCAATCGCGCCTTGTAGGTCAATACCTTACCATCAGGCCCAAGCTTTCTCTTGTAGATCCATTTACACCCTATTGGAACAATTCCATCAGGAGGATCTACTAAAGACCAAACTTGGTTTGTATGCATTGAATCCAATTCAGACTGCATAGCTTCAAGCCATAAATTTGAATCCGCATCAGAAATTGCTTCCTTGAAGTTTCTTGGATCACATCCAATGTCGGGTTCATCTTGATCCCCTTCAAGAAGAAGACCATATCGAACAGGAGGTCTAGAAGTCCTCTCGGATCTTCTAGGTTCAGGCGTGTCCAGTAATGGTTCCTGAGGCGTAGGATCGTTATTTTGTATTTCGGGTTCTTCTCGAACTTCTTCGAGTTCCATCATCTCGCCTTTCTTATCCAATAAGAACTCCTTCTCCAAGAAGGTGGCATTCCTAGAAACAAACACCTTTGTTTCAGCAGGATAATAGAAATAATATCCGATTGAATTCTTCGGATACCCTACAAAATAACATAAGCTGGATCGACTATCCAACTTATCTCCCACTGTCTGCTTCACGTAAGCAGGACATCCCCAAATCCTTAAGTACGAATACTTAGGAGCTTTGCCATTCCATAACTCGTATGGTGTTTTGTCCACTGCTTTAGTGTGGACGTTGTTCAACAACAATACCGCAGTTTCAAGCGCATAGCCCCAAAACGAAGGTGGAAGATCAGTGAAGCTCATCATGGATCGAACCATGTCCAACAAAGTTCGATTACGACGCTCCGATACACCATTAAGCTGTGGTGTCATAGGAGGAGTCCACTGAGAGAGAATCCCATTCTCTTTTAGATAGTCCAAAAAATCGGTACTTAAGTATTCTCCACCTCGATCCGATCGAAGTGCTTTAATACTTTTACCTAGCTTATTTTCTACTTCAGCTTTGAATTCTTTGAACTTTTCAAATGCTTCATACTTATATTTCATTAAATATAAATACCCATACCTAGAATAATCATCAGTAAAGGTAATGAAGTAGGTGTGGCCATGTTGAGTCCCAACTCTAAATGGACCACAAACATCTGTATGGATCAAATCCAATAGATTTTGACTACGCTCAGGTTTCCCCTTAAAAGGAGATTTAGTCATTTTCCCTTTTAGGCAGGATTCACAAGTAGGTAGAGAGTTAATACCAGACATATCAAACATGCCCTCTCCCACTAGCTTGTTCATCCTCCTTGAGGAAATATGACCTAGTCTAGCGTGCCAAAGGTTTGCCGGGTTTTGACTATCGATTTTCCTTTTGTTTGTTGTCGCCGGTTTATCAACATAATTTATTGGAACGTCTTTTAGTTTTAAGTTGTATAGATCGTTTTCAAGTTGTCCATTTCCAATCAAACATTCATTCTTGTAAATATTGCAAATCCCATTCACAAAATTGCAAGAATAACCATCTCTATCTAGCATAGAAACAGAAATAATGTTTTTAATTAAATCCGGAACAAATAAAACATCTCTTAAAAATAACTTAAAATCGTTCTGCAAAATTAAACAAACATCTCCAATGGCTGTAGCTTCAACTCTGGAACCATTCCCGAGCCTCAGCTGGGTCTCACCCATTCTAAGCCTGCGACTTCTTGTCATCACCTGCAAATCATTGCAAATGTGAGATCCACATCCGGTATCCAATACCCAAGAAGTAGTATTAAGTGAAATGTTTATTTCAATATAGAACATACCCTTTGCAGTTCCCAACTGCTCTAGATATTCCTTGCAGTTGCGCTTCCAATGACCGGGCTTCTTGCAGTAATGGCAAACATCCTTGGATTTTCCATTGTTTGAAGCCTTTGTCTTGTGCTTCTTCTCGGGTTCGACTTTCTTGGGTGGGGCAGAATGTTTCTTACCCTTCGTACTTGGCCCCTTCTTAGCAGAAGATGAGGAGCCCACCAAGAAAGCTGGTTTATCCTTCTTTAGTGTGGATTCATATGTCACAAGCATATTGACCATCTCTTCAAGGGTGGCCTCTATCTTGTTCATATTAAAATTTACCACAAATCCGTCAAACGAAGAAGGAAGAGACAGAAGCAGTAAATCCACCTTGAGTTCATGCTCCAACACCAAATCAAGAGTTGCTAACTTCTGTATGAGCCAAATCACTCGTACCCCATGATCACGGACCGAAGTCCCTTCACGCATGCGACACGTCATTAGCTCCTTAACAGTAGCGAACCTTTCAGCCCTCGATTGAGCCCCAAAAAGTTCCTTGAGTTGAGCGTGAATGTCAGCAGCATTCACGGTGTCCTCAAATCGCCTCTGGAGTTCATCAGACATCGAGGCTTGCATATAGCATTTGGTCTTGATGTCATGGTCCCACCATGCATCAAGTTTGGCCAATTCCTCCGGACTTACGTCAGCTGGTGCTTCCTTCGGAGGTGATTTCTCTAACATGTAGAGCATCTTCTCCGAAGTCAAGAGAATCTTCAACTTCCGGAACCATTCCGTATAGTTTGCGCCAGTCAACTTGTTTTGTTCGAGGATCGAGAATAATGGATTACGCGAATTCATTGTATGAAATACTGAAAAGAAAAACAGACATATATCAATGATTGTTTAAGCAATTTACTAAGACATAAAATAGGCGAATTTAATTTTATGAATCTCACTCCCACTATTTTAACGATTTCACTACCCTCTAGTGAAAACGGGAAACTTTTTCCTTAGTGAGAACATGGAGTCCAATTGACAAACTTATGGTCCCGAATAATATCAGCCAACCATAATTCTCAAAAGGTAGAGCCCAATTGCTTCCAAAGCAACCCCCATGTGTTTACCTCATGTCCAATAAGGGCCCAATAATATGACGCCGTTTATAGTGACATGTCAAGATGACCCATCAATATTAAGTTGTGATGGACGGTCGCCATGTGGATCCCCCAATAATATGAGCCGATCCCATGGGAGTTCCACCCAACTTACAACATGTGTCGATCCAATGTACAGCTTTCCGACGGACGAGCCCCCCCAATAATATGAGCCGGACCGTATCCGCGGGTAGCATCACATACATTGACCGTTGATGGAAGGTAGGAACATTTAAACAAATTTAAATTTCCTTTATTTATCTTGATATCAATTTTAAATCATATTTAAAATGAGGGATTTTTAATTATGAAAATTTATCTCATCATTTTTCAATTTATTGTATGCTTGCCGGATTCATACAATTATGACTAAAACATGCATACAATCATAATATCATATATTATATAGGATGATCGATTCCATTTCTAATTGACCCGTGGTTGCCAATCACGGGTCTTAGTCCAATCCTAGGTAATATGCAGTATGCAATGCAATCCTATTACATTTGCTTCCAATTTACATTTCTTCAGTCTTTATTGTCTGCTGGGCCCACTCCATCTTCAAATCTTGATCTCCCACTAAATCTAATGTATTTACAATAAATAACAATGACAAGTAGGGGATACATTTTTAGGGGTGGGAACGGGCCATAAACCAAGCCCACTTTTATTACATATGACATTCATACTGGGCCATAAACCAGGCCCATTAATAAAACCAACAACAATAAAAACAAATGTAAATTCCTAACATACACCTACAAAATTGGTCATGGCAATCGATCATCCTTATCCAATAATATTTAATTCAAAATTAATTTATTGGATATCATGCATATGGCAATTTAAATTTAAACAGGATAAAATCATATTTTATATATAAAATCATATTTTACATATAAAATCATATTTTACCTTTTATTAAATAAAATCATATTTTATCTACAGAATCCAATTTTATAGATAAAATCATATTTTACTTAATGTATTCATAAGATCAAATCTTATCATCAATTGCACCAAAAATAATTGATTTCAA
This sequence comes from Henckelia pumila, assembly GCF_033568475.1. Classification (NCBI taxonomy): domain Eukaryota; kingdom Viridiplantae; phylum Streptophyta; class Magnoliopsida; order Lamiales; family Gesneriaceae; genus Henckelia; species Henckelia pumila. The sequence goes on from NC_133120.1 coordinate 13,672,426, forward strand.
AATTCAATTTAAGGATAAAATATTAAAATTTTTCAAAAAAAATTCAAATTTATCCAAAAATCAATTTTAAAATTTTCGGACTCGAACAATTCGATCCGATGCCTCGTGAACCAATCAAAAACAATTTTTGACCGGACCAAAAATAAAATTTTAACACATTAAAATTAATTTAAATAAAAAAATAATTTTTCCCGCGGGCCGCCCGGGACACTCTCGGGCCGGCCCGCACCCGTGGGCGCGGGCCGGGGCAGCCCGGCTGCCCCCTTAGGGCAGCGACAATCGCCGCCCCTGGGCGGCGCCGTGCGCCGCCCTGCGCAGCGCCGAGCGCTGCCCTGCGCAGCGCTCTGCGCTGCGCTGCGCTGGGCAGCGCCGAGCGCTGCCCTGGCGGCGCCGTGCGCCGCCCGGGGCAGCGACCGTCGCTGCCCCACCGGGCAGCGATCCAATCGCTGCCCGGGTTTTGCCCCAAAAAAAAATTTTTTTTTTTATTTAAAATATTTATTTTGTTTTAAAAAACCAAGACTCAAAAATTTTTGTACAATCGATTAATTTAATCGTTTGATCTGAGCAACCTGGCTCTGATACCAATGTTGGAAAACGCGGCTCTCAGATCAATCGGTATTGATACCCGGTGCAGCGGAAGTTTAAAATTTTGTATGGAACAATTCCATAGTGTGGGTATCAATCCTTTTACGATTAAATTATTTGTGTGTGTAAAAATTAAATAACTGTTATGTAATTTTTAACTTTAATCTCGAATCGAGATTCTGGACACCAACAGATTTAATCTGCTCTTGTTGTCTCTCCCTGGAACTGATGAATATTCTGTCCTTCAATCAGGTCCACGAATGGAGGTTTAATCCCTCTGATAGATTGCACTAGAAAATCTATCAGAAGTTTTCTACGAAGAGAATAAACGAATTTGATTCGCTATTCCAAACTGCAATTCAAAATCACAGACCGGAATTTCTCACGCAGAGAAGGGAGGGGGGCGGCCGAATTTCTTTTGAGAGAGAGCTAGGGTTTTTGATTTTCTGTCTCTCAAATTACGACCAGTTGTGTGTAATTTCTGTACTGCAATAACTTATTTATAATGCAGGCCACTAACACCTTAGGGCCCATTAGTCATAAGTTGAGGCCCGACAAGCAAAGCCCGCATGTTCAGAAATTAATATAAAATTCATCGTGACTCCGATTGATGAACCGATTTCACCAATGTGCACAGAAACCATTTCTGCACATTTTAAAGTCAAGATAAATTTTCCTGAATCCGAATTCAGTGATTTCCAAAAAATGTCCATCCCTATGTCATTTTAGGAAATCCTACTCCCTTACTCTTATTTAAGAAGTCCAACTTCTTTATTCATTAAATTTAACTCTTTAAATTTAACTATCTCAACGGGGATTAAAACTCCATTACACTGTGTGACCCTCAATGGTTCAGGGATACAGCTAGCCGTGGGCTCACAACTCCTTGTGACTCAGAACAACACTTTCCGACTTGCCCAACGAATCATGGTAAAGCGCCTAGCAACATCGCCCCATGATTCCCTAGGTATCACTGATAGTTCCTACAAGAACCAGTAGATTTTGGTTAGCGTACAGTACGGTCCCTTCATCCATATATCCCGATCGAATCAACAACCATTGGTATATCGAGAGTCTCTCAAGATTCGATAACTATGCAATACATCTTGAAGATCAAATTAGTGACATCGCATGTGCTACTAAGAAACCATTTCTTAAATCACATCAAGTACTCTGGCCAGAGATTCGTCACACTAATATCTCCTCAGATCGCATAGGATATCCACACTCGCAAGTATGTGGTGAATCCTTGACAACAATGCATCGACTCCTATATGTGTTGTAACTGTACCCAATCTCGACACCTGATGACCCCCATAGAGTCGGTAAACGAGTCAAAGCACAGTACTAGCATATAGAGTCTCCATGATGTTTCAAGTAGTAAGGACTAATGGTGTACAACCAAAACCGCGGACTTTATCCACTCAATAAGTGATAACCACTTGGAAAGTCCGGATAGGGTAGTTCGATTATTCATCCTATGAATATCCATTTGCATGCTTCGAACATCTCCATGTTCCCTACCAATGAAACGTGGTACTCCGCATCGCAAATGCTAGTCTCAAACTCGAGCGATCCTTATCCTTATTATCGGACGGCTCAATCGACTAGGAACAGTTTAGAATATACAATGACTATAAGATGTATTTCATGATAGACATCCCCATGTTCTACCACATCTTACATACACTATAGTATATTCAAGGTCTTTATCAAAACAACAATAGTATATCATAATATAACAATATGAAGAAAGATAAAGTCATTGCCATTAATAAAAGTGTAAATTACATTAAACAAAAGATCGTTTGTACAAAGAGTCATCAAAGCCCATAGCCACAAGTTGGCTCACTGGGCACCCACTCTTTCACTATCATTCTCTTAGATCTATCTCTATAGATCTGTATCCCTAGAATATAGGATGCCTCACCCAAATCCTTCATCGAGAATCTACCTGATAATCATATCTTTGTTGATTGCAACATCCCTACATCATTCCCAATGAGTAGGATGACATCAACATAAAGTACTAAGAATGTCACAGCATCCTTAACTACCTTCTTGTACACGCACGGTTCCTCCGGGTTCTTGATGAAACCAAAATCCTTTATTGTTTCATCAAATTTCTGGTTCCAACTTCTTGATGCTTGTTTGAGACCATAGATCGATCTCTGAAGCTTGCATACCTTATGCTCGCTTCCCATGGATGTGTATCCCTCAGGCTGCGTCATATAGATCTCTTCCTTAATGTTTCCATTAAGAAATGCAGTCATCACATCCATTTGCCATATCTCATAGTCATACCAAGAAGCTATGGCAATAAGGATTCTTATGGACTTGAACATTGCAACTGGTGAAAAGGTTTCATCATAGTCAACTCCTTGTTTTTGAGTATAACCTTTCGCCACCAATCGTGCCTTGTAGGTCAATACCTTACCATCAGGCTCAAGCTTTCTCTTGTAGATCCATTTACACCCTATTGGAACAATTCCATCGGGAGGATCTACTAAAGACCAAACTTGGTTTGTATGCATCGAATCTATTTCTGACTGCATAGCTTCAAGCCATAAATTTGAATCCGCATCAGAAATTGCTTCCTTGAAGTTTCTTGGATTACATCCAACGTCGGGTTCATCTTGATCCCCTTCAAGAAGAAGACCATATCGAATAGGAGGTCTAGAAGTCCTCTCGGATCTTCTAAGTATAGGCGTGTCCATCAATGGTTCCTGAGGTGTAGGATCATTATTTTGTATCTTGGGTTCTTCTCGAATTTCTTCGAGTTCCATCATCTCGCCTTTCTTATCCAATAAGAACTCCTTCTCCAAGAAGGTGGCATTCCTTGAAACAAACACTTTTGTTTCAGTAGGATGATAGAAATAATATCCGATTGAAATCTTCGGATACCCTACAAAATAACATAAGGTGGATCGACTATCCAACTTATCTCCCACTATCTGCTTCACGTAAGCAGGACATCCCCAAATCCTCAAGTACGAATACTTAGGAGCTTTGCCATTCCATAACTCGTATGGTGTTTTGTCCACTGCTTTGATGTGGACGTTGTTCAACAACAACACCGCCGTTTCAAGCGCGTAGCCCCAAAACGAAGGTGGAAGCTCAGTGAAGCTCATCATGGATCGAACCATGTCCAACAAAGTTCGATTACGACACTCCGATACACCATTCAGCTGAGGTGTCATAGGAGGAGTCCACTGAGAGAGAATCTCATTCACTTTCATATAGTCCAAAAACTCGATACTTAAGTATTCTCTACCTCCATCCGATCGAAGTGCTTTATTACTTTACCTAGCTTGTTTTCTACTTCAGCCTTGAATTCTTTGAACTTTTCAAATGCTTCAGACTTATATTTCATTAAATATAAATACCCATACCTTGAATAATCATCAGTAAAGGTAATGAAGTATGTGTGGCCAAATTGAATACCAATTCTAAATGGACCACAAACATCTGTATGGATCAAATCCAACAGATTATGACTACGCTCAGGTTTCCTCTTAAAAGGAGATTTAGTCATTTTTCCTTTCAAGCAGGATTCACAAGTAGATAGAGAGTTAATATCAGACATATCAAACATGCCCTCTCCCATTAGCTTGTTCATCCTTCTTGAGGAAATATGACCTAGCCTAGCATGCCAAAGGTTTGCCGGGTTTTGACTATCGATTTTCCTTTTGTTCGTTGTTACCGGTTTATCAACATAATTTATTGGAACGTCTTTTAATTTTAAGTTATATAGATTTTTTTCAAGTTGTCCATTTCCAAACATTCATTCTTGTAAATATTGCAAATCCCATTCACAAAATTACAAGAAAACCCATCTCTATCAAGCATAGAAATAATGTTTTAATGAAATCTTTGGCACAAATAAAAATATCTTTCTCATAATACAACTTAAAATTGGTTTGCAAAATTAAACAAATATTTCCCATAGCTATGGATTTAACTCTGGAACCATTCCCGAGCCTTGACTGGGTCTCACCCATCCTTAGCCTATTACTTCTTGTCATCATTTGCAACTCATTGCAAATATGAGATCTACATCTGGTATCAAATACCCAAGAAGTAGTATTAAGAAAAACATTTATTTCAATGTAAAACATACCCTTTGCAGTTCGCAATTGCTCGAGGTATTCCTTGCAGTTACGTTTCCAATGACCGGGTTTCTTGCAGTGATGGCAAACTTGTTTAGACTTGTCCAATTTTGCATGTAACATTTGGCCTTGAGATCATGGTCCAACCATTTCTCTAGTTCGGCCAACCTTTCGGCAGTTACATCAGCCGGGGCTGTTTTCGGAGAAGCCTTTTCTAACACTTAGAAAATCTTTTCCGAACTTAGGACAATCTTAACTTATGGAATCATTCTGTATTGTTTGCGCCAGTAAGTTTGTTTTGTTCGAGAATTGAAACATGTGGATTATTAAGATACATCATAATGATATACTGAGATGAAACAGACAATTATCGATGATTGTTTAATTAATTTACTAAGACATAAAATAGGCAAAATTTATTTTATGAATCTCACTCCCACTATTTTAACGATTTCACTACCCTCTAGTGAAAACGAGAAACTGTTTTCCTTAGTGGGAACATGGAGTCCAATTGACAAACTATGGTCCCGAATAATATCAGCCAACCATAATTTTCAAAAGGTAGAGCCCAATTGCTTCTAAAGCAACCTCCATGTTTTTACCTCATGTCCAATAACGGCCCAATAATATGACGCCGTTTATTGTGACACGTCAAGATGACCCATCAATATTAAGTTGTGATGGACGGTCGCCATGTGGATCCCCAATAATATGAGCAAATCCCATGGGAGTTCCACCCAACTTACAACATGTGTCGATCCAATGTACAACTTTCCGACGAACGGGCCCCCCCAATAATATGAGTCGGACCGTATCCGCGGGTAGCATCTCATAAATTGATCGTTGATGGAAGGTAGGAACATTTAAACAATATTTAAATTCCCTTTATTTATCTTGATATCAATTTTAAATCATATTTAAAATGAGAGATTTTAATTTTGAAAATTTGTCTCATCATTTAAATTTTGTATGCTTGCGGGATTCATACAATTTAGTCTAAAACATGCATACAACGATAATATCATAAATTATATTTTAGGATGATCGATTCCATTACTAATCGACCCGTGGTTGCCAATCACGAGTCTAAGTCTAATCCTAGGTAATATGCAGGTATGTAATGCAATCCTATTACATTGAGCTTCCAGTTTACATTTCTTCAGTATTTATTGTCTGCTGGGCCCACCTCCGTCTTCAAATCTTCATCTCCCACTAAGTCTAATGTATTTACAATAAATAACTATGACAAGTAGGGGATACATTTTAAGGGGTGGGAACGGGCCATAAACCAGACCCACTTTTATTACATATGACAATTCATATTAAGCCATAAACCAGGCCCATTAATAAATCCAACAACAATAAAAACAAATGTAAATTCCCTAACATACACCTACAAAATTGGTCATGGCAATCGATCATCCTTATCCGATAATATTTAATTCAAAATTAATTTAATGGATAACATGCAATGGCAATTAAATTTAAAAGGATAAAATCATATTCCATATATAAAATCTTATTTTACATACAAAATCATATTTTATCTTTTTATCAAATAAAATCATATTTTACATATAAAATCCAATTTTATACATAAAATCATATTTTACTCAATATTTCCATAAGATCATATCTTATCAACAATTGTATCAAAAATAATTAATTTCATAAAATCTGATTTAACGGATAAAATCTATAAATTTTCCAAAAATTCAAATTTATACAAAAATCAATTTTAAAATTTTCGGACTCGAACAATTCGATCCGACGCCTCGTGGACCAATCAAAAAACAATTTTCAATCGGACCAAAAATAGAATTTTAACATATTAAAATTTTAATTAAAAAATAAAAATAAATTTTTCCCGGGCCGCCCGGGACGATCTTGGGCAGCCCGCGCCCCAAAAGGGGCTCGGGCCGGGCAGCCCGTCGCTGCCCCTTGGGCAGCGCCGTGCGCTGCGCTAGGCAGCTCCATGCGCTACGCTGGGCAGCGCCGTGCGGGCAGCGACCATCGCTGCCCCCCGGGCAGTGATCCAATCGCTTCCCGTGTTTTGCCCGTCAAAAAATTTTATTTTAAAAAAAATTATTTTGTTTCAAAAACCGAGGCTTAAAAATTTTTGTACAATCGATTAATTTAATCGCTTGATCTGAGCAACCTGGCTCTGATACCACTGTAGGAAAACGGTGATCAGATCAATCAGAATTGATACCCGGTGCAGCGGAAGTTTTAAAAATTTTATATGGAACAATTCCATATCATGGGTATCAAAACTTTACGATTAAATTGTGCGTGTAAAAATTAAATAACAATTAAATTTTTACCTCAATCTCGAAACGAGATTATGGACACCAACAGATTACTCTACTCTTGTTGTATATCCCAGGAACTGATGGACGAACAATTCTTCAATCAGGTCCACGAAAAGAAGTTTAATCCCTCTGATAGATTGCACTATAAAATCTATCAGAAGTTTCTACGAAGAGAATTAACGAATTTGATCCGTTAAACCAGACTGCAAATTCAAAATTCACAGGCTGTAATTTTTTTAGCAGAGAGGGAGAGGGGCGGCGGCCACAGTAGGGAAAAACTAGGGTTTTCGAAAAATATTTTGTGACCTCTGTTGTGTAATTTCTGTACTCCAATAACTTATTTATAATGTGGGCTGCTAACAGCTTAGGGCCCATTAGTCATAAGTTCAAGCCTGACAAGCAAAACCCGCATGTTCAGAAATTAATATAAAATTCATCGTGACTCAGATTGATAAAACAATTTCACCAATGTGCACAGAAACCATTTTTGCATCTTTTAAAGTCAAGATAAATTTTCTGAATCCGAATTCAGTGATTTCCAAAAATGCCCATCCCTATGTCATTTTAGGAAATCTTACTCTTCTACTCTGATATAAGAAGTCCTACTTCTTTATTCATTAAATTTAACTCTTTAAATTTAACTATCTCAAAGGGGATTAAAAATTCATTACTTGTGTGACCCTCAATGGTTCAGGGATACAGCTAGCCGTGGGCTCACAACTCCTTGTTACTCGGAACAATAATTTCCGACTTGCCCATCGAATCATGGTAAGAGCACCTAGCAACATCGCCCCATGATTCCATAGGTATCACTGATAGTGCCTGCAAGAACCAATAGATTTTAATTACCGTACAGTACGGTCCCTTCATCCATATATCCTGATCGAATCATCAACCATTGGTAAATCGAGAGTTTTTCGAGATTCGATAACTATGCAATGCATCTTGAAGATCAAATAGTGACATCGCATGTGCTACTAAGAAACCATTTCTTAAAACACATCATGTACTCTGGCCAGAGATTCGTCACACTAATATCTCCTCAGATTGCATAGGATATCCACACTCCCAAGTATGTGGTGAATCCTTGACAACAAAGCATCGACTCCTATATGTGTCGTAACTGTACCCAATCCCGACACCTGATGACCCCAATAGAGTCGGTAAACGAGTCAAAGTACAGTACTAGCATATAGAGTCTCAATGATGTTTCAAGTAGTAAGGACTAATGGTGTACAACCAAAACCGCGGACTTTATCCACTCGATAAGTGATAACCACTTGGAAATTCCGGATAGGGTAGTTCGATCATTCATCGTATGAATATCCATTTGCATGATTTGAACATCTCTATGTTCCATACCAATGAAACGTGGTACTCGGCATCGCAAATGCTAGTCTCAATCTCGAGCGATCCTTATCCCTTTTAACGGACGGCTCAATCGACTAGGAACTGTTTAGAATATACAGTGACTGTAAGATGTGTTTCATGATAGCCATCCCCATGTGCCACCACAACTTACATACACTATAGTATATTCAAGGTCTTCATCTAAACATCTTATAGTATGTCACAACATAATAATATGATAAAAGATAAAGTAAACGCCATTATAAAAGTGTAAATTATATTAAACAAAAGATTGTTTATACATAGAGTCATCAAAGCCCTTAGCCACAAGTTGGCTCACCGGGCACCCACTCTTTCAGCCCGTACCTAGTTTTAGTAAGTAATTGCTAATTAAACTGATATACATGATTAAGAAGACTTCTAATGGATTAACGGAGACCGGGATTAGACCCATAATGATCAGAAATGGTCCGGAGGGTCAGGAAGAACGGATGCAACGTTCTAGGAATGGATGCAACGTTTGTGCCATCAGAAATGCGTCACTGCTTACGTACTTGATGTGACATTGGCACCATAGGAAGCAACTATGGTGAACAGAATCAACGTTCATCAGGCAGAACGAACGCAACGATGGAGGATCGGACGCAACGTTCGTTGTCTATAAATAGGGGTGCCGAGGCTCACATTTGAGCACACATTTCACCTCTTATCTCTCGATTCCTTAGCCTTCTAACTCAGATCTAGGGAATTCTAAGCGTCCCATTGGGAATTCGGAAGTGGCATAGCGATCCAGGCGTCGTAGCAGAGCTGTGACCTAGTTTTGAGGCGATCGACAACAAAGGGCTAACGACGGAAGAAGGTATATGTAGTAGCCCGTGCCCTAATTGAGTAATTAAAGGATTAATGATAATTAATTGAATTAGGCATCGGACGGATCGGAAGCTCCGAAGGCACGATCGGAAGCTCCGAACAGGATCGGAAGCTCCGATGAGCGATTGGAGGCACCGATGTTATTACGTCAGGCATGACGTGTGGTTGGATCGGAAGCTCCGATCAGGACCGGAGGCTCCGATCACCCCTATCCGGAGTCAACAAGTGATATTTTGACACATGGCAGATCAGGATCTTCGGAAGCTCCGATGACAGGATCGGACGTTCCGATCGAGGTTCGGACGTTCCGATCAAGGATCGGAAGTTCCGATCGTTGTCTATAAATAGAAGGCCGAGACTTCACTTTCATTTGCCAATTCCGAGTTCTCCTTTCCTTTCTAGTCCTTTTGGAGCTGTTCTAGTCTTCTTAGGCTTGGTCCGGAGGTCGGAGAGGCGTTCGGTAGTCGTAGCGGAGTCGTGCCCAAGTTATGGAGGCATCGACATCAAAGGGCTAACGACGGACGAAGGTATAGCTTTTGCTTCCTATAAATATTTAGGAGTATGCAATAGTTTAGTTAAGGCTTTTAGAGCACTTTAATGATAGTAGTATCATTTGGCAGTGTAGAGCAGACTATAGGCGAGGACCTAGAGTTGGTAGAGCTTGCACTGTATTGAGGTACGAAAGTACTGTTCGAGATATCCTGACTGAGTATGCATGTATTACGTGACTGCATGATTTATATGCCATGATATTATGCTGCATTCATTTGCATCTTGCTGTATCTCTTTCGAGATGTCTGTTAGTAGGGTTTTACCCTATCCTGTTAGTGGATGGACTTCCATCGATTTGGGTCCGGCGTATCCACAGTTATCTCGGTATGGGAGCCACCTCCTGAAGCGACGGCACAGCGTGCTACATACCAGGGCCTGGTCTATCTCTGTTATCTGATCCTTGACCTCGAGTCTATAGGGAGTTCACCTTGCATGCATGTATACTCATACTCTCGCACTGAGCGTTTTATGCTCACGTCTCGTACTCTGTATTTTCTGGACACCCTATTCCATGGGGCAGGTTTGCGATTGGACGAGGAGGGTGGATCCAGGAGGGGCTAGTCTGTGGTTGGACAGCTGGAGCTTCGTCTAGGTTTTATTACTGTTGTTTGGGTTTATACAGCTATTCGATTTGGTTGTATAATATTGGATAAATTACAGATTCCTTTACTTGGGATTGTATATTGTTTATGGATTCCGCAGTTTTATTCTGATATATGTTTACTTAAGTTAATTGCATGCCTAAGTTATGTTTAGTAGGTGATCCGGGTAAGGGTCGCTACATTTATGGTATCAGAGCATGCAAAAGATTTCTTGGGATTTAGTCTCATCTTGAGGTATTTTTGTAGATGTCAAATCGTGACGACCAGAGTTCTCATGGCAGTGTTGGTGGGCGTTGGGGTGATGCCGACCGGGAGCCTCGTCGAGAACGGCGTCATCGTCACCATGACGATGAGCGTTTCACTGTGCGTCGATTCTTAGCTATGGGTCCTAAGCCCTTAGTTGGAGGTGAGTCTCCGGAGGATGCGGAGAACTGGTTAGACCGCATGGAGACGACTTTTCAGACTTTCCAATGCACCGATGAGCAGAAGGTGGAGACCCTTGGCTATCTTTTGGATGGGCGTGCGCGCAGGTGGTGGAGGTTTACTTCTACACCTTTTGTTGCGGCGAGAGTAGTGGCCACCTGGGCCGAGTTTCGCACAGCTTTCCAAAAGCGTTATTTTCCTCCCGCACTCCGTCAGTCGAAGGCAGGCGAGCTACTGAGTCTGCGACAGGGAGCCATGTCTATTGATGAGTATCAGCAGAGGTTCTTTGATCTGCTATCCTATTGCCCCGAGATTGCTGATAGCTCAGAGATGAAGTATAATCTGTTCCTTCAGGGCCTTAACCCTGAGATCCATGACCGTGTGGCGGTTGGTGACGACATGTCCTATGAGGGTTTGGTGAGCCGTTGTCACCAAGCGGAGGACAGCATTCGGCGGAACAGGTCTTTCCCTCAGTCGAGGCCTGCTAGTTCTTTGGGTCCCCGTGCCCAAACTTTCAAGAAGTCTGGATCTTCTTCTTCCTCTGGTTCGGGAGGTGTTGTCTGTTATGGTAAGAAGGAGAAGTGTGATCACTGTGGGAAGAACCATCCATCCGACAAGTGCCGTAGAGCTTCTGGAGCTTGTTTCCGTTGTGGAGAGACTGGTCATATCCGGAGAGATTGTCCAATGTCTGGGGGAGGTGGTTCTGGTTCTGGTACAGGATCGGGTTCTCAGGCTACCGTACAGCAGAGGTCGCAGGGACAGTCTGCTGGGAGTTCTCATTTGAGGCCACGAGCTTCTGGCCAGGTGTTTGCCCTGAGACATGATCAGGCTGTGGAGGAGAATGAGAAAGTCATCGCAGGTACATTTATGCTTTATGGTATACCTACTCTTGTACTTATTGACACTGGTGCATCTCATTCCTTCATTTCTGCACGTTTTGTTAAGAGGCATAAGTTACCATGCATTGCACTAGATGTAGTGATGTCTGTTTCTACTCCGACGGGCCAATCTGCTTTGGCTAAGCGTCTAGTGATGGGTTGCCCTTTAGAGTTCGAAGGGAACGTTCTGTTGGCGAATCTCATGGTCCTGGCGATGGACGACTTTGATTGCATTCTGGGAATAGATGTGCTGACTACCTATCGAGCTTCAGTGGACTGCTATCAGAGATTAATACGCTTTCATCCGGAAGGGAGTGAGAGTTGGTTTTTCTATGGTGAGGGAGCGCGACCCCCGATGCCTTTGGTATCAGCTTTGAGAGCCTGTCGAGCTCTAGAGTCTGGCGGGGAAGGCTACCTTATCTATGCAGTTGATTTGTCCGCTGAGAGTATTGGGATAGAGAGCATTCCTGTTGTAGATGAATTTCCAGATGTGTTTCCTGATGAGATTCCGGGTTTTCCTCCTGATAGGGAAGTCGAGTTTGGCATAGAGTTGATGCCGGGTACTTCGCCTATTTCTAGAGCACCGTATCGTCTGGCTCCATCAGAGATGCGTGAGTTAAAGAATCAGCTACAGAATCTTTTAGACAAGGTGTACATTCGTCCTAGTGTATCTCCTTGGGGAGCTCCTGTTCTCTTTGTGAAGAAGAAGGATGGGTCGATGCGGCTGTGCATTGACTATCGGCAGCTGAATCGAGTGACTGTGAAGAACAAGTATCCGTTGCCTCGTGTTGATGACTTGTTTGACCAGCTGCAGGGCACATCAATTTACTCCAAGATTGACTTGAGATCTGGGTATCATCAGTTGAGAGTCCGTGATCAGGACGTAGCCAAGACTGCATTCCATGCTCGCTATGGGCATTACGAGTTCCTAGTGATGCCATTTGGTTTGACTAATGCACCGTCTATATTCATGGATCTGATGAACCGTGTCTTCAGGGAGTATTTGGACAAGTTTGTCGTGGTCTTCATTGATGACATCTTGGTGTATTCGCGTAATACGGAAGAGCATGTTTCTCACTTGCGGTTGGTACTGTAGACTCTTCGAGATGAGCAATTGTATGCCAAGCTGAGCAAGTGTGAGTTCTGGATGGATAGAGTGGTTTTTCTTGGCCATATCATATCCATGGAGGGGATTTCTGTTGATCCAAGCAAGATTGAAGCGGTACTTAATTGGTCGCATCCGACGACAGTTGCTGAGATCCGGAGTTTTCTGGGTCTAGCAGGATATTATCGTCGTTTCATTCTGAACTTCTCTCAGTTAGCTCGACCGTTGACGCAGCTTACCCGCTAGGGTGTGGATTTTGAGTGGTCCTCCGAGTGTGAGGAGAATTTCCGTGAGCTTCGACGGCGGTTGACTTCTGCGCCGGTGTTAGCATTACCGTCAGGATCTGGAGGGTATGTAGTTTACACGGATGCTTCACTTCAGGGGTTAGGTTGTGTCCTGACTCAGAATGGGCATGTAATCGCATATGCTTCTAGACAGATGAAGCTTCACGAGGACAACTACCCAATCCATGATTTGGAGTTAGCAGCCATTGTGTTCGCTTTGAAGATCTGGCGTCATTATCTGTATGGCGAGAAATTTGAGATCTTCACCGACCATAAGAGTCTCAAGTATTTGTTCACTCAGGCAGAATTGAACATGAGACAGAGACGTTGGATGGACTTGCTTAAGGACTATGATTGCGAGATTAAGTACCATGCGGGAGCTGCTAATCTCACCGCTGATGCCTTGAATCGCAAGGTGCGACTATCCGCACTTCAGACTTGTTCGATGTCTAGTGCGATCAGTGACTGTTGTACTTCAGGTTATACCTTCAAGCATAAGAAAGGTATGCAGAGTATCCAGATGTTTGCGATATTATCTGAGCCATCCTTGTACTCGCGGATCCGAGATGCTCAGATGTCTGATTCGAAGACCCAGCATTTAGCTCATCTAGCTAACGAGGGTAGCTCGTCTGGATTTCATTATCAGTCAGATGGCCTTCTGTGTTTGTCTGGTAGGCTTGTGATTCCACAGGATGAAGAGTTGCGAGAGGAGATTTTATCTCAGGCACATCGCACTAAGTTGAGTATTCATCCTGGGAGCAACAAGATGTACAAGGATCTACGTACTCGTTTCTGGTGGAAGGGAATAAAACGCAGTGTTTATCAGTTTGTTTCGAGATGTTTGGTGTGTCAACAGGTCAAGGCAGAGCACCGACGACCTGGAGGATTGCTTCACAGTCTGCCTATTCCTAAATGGAAATGAGAGTTTATCACTATGGACTTTGTGACTCATTTGCCGGTATCCCCGAGGAACTGTGATGCTATCTGGGTTGTGGTGGACCGACTCACCAAGTCAGCGCATTTCATTGCCTATAGCCGAGAGTACTCTGTGGATCGCATGGCTCGGTTGTACATTCAGGAGATCGTTCGACTTCATGGAGTGCCTGTGAGCATTGTCAGCGATCGGGACCCCAGGTTTACTTCTAGGTTCTGGGGGAGTGTTCAGCGTGCGATGGGTACTACTCTCAGTTTGAGTACAGCCTATCATCCGGAGACTGATGGTCAGTCAGAGCGCACCATCCGTACGTTAGAGGATATGCTTAGAGTGTGCGTCATGGATTTTGGTTCAGCCTGGCAGGATCATTTGTCGTTGATCGAGTTCGCTTACAACAACAGCTATCACACTAGTATTGGGATGGCACCTTTTGAAGCGTTGTATGGGCGACGTTGTCGTACTCCACTCTTTTGGGAAGAAGTGGGGGAGAGACAGGCTGAGGGACCGGAGTTTATCCAGCAGGCGATAGACATTGTTGATCAAGAAACGGATAAAGACTGCACAGGATCGTCAGGCCAGCTATGCTAATATTAAGCGTAGGCCTTTGCAGTTCGAGGTCGGGGAGAAAGTGTTTCTGAGAGTGTCACCTTTCCGCAAGATTCTCAGATTTGGCCTTAAGGGCAAGTTGTCTCCCAGATGTATCGGTCCGTTTGAGATCTTGGAGAGTATTGGCGATTTGGCTTATCGACTAGCATTGCCACCGCATCTATCCAGCATTCACGACGTGTTCCACGTATCTCTGTTGCGAAGGTATGTGGTGGATGAATCTCATATTCTGCAGCGATCTGAGGTTCAGGTAGACAAGGATTTGACTTATGTTGAGAAACCTCTTCGCATCCTTGATTATAAGGATAAGGTTTTACGGAACAAAGTCATTCCTTTGGTTTTAGTTCAGTGGCAGCGCCGAGGCACTGAGGAAGCTACTTGGGAGCTTGAGGACAGGATGCGTAAAGACCATCCTGAGTTGTTTTGATTTCATTCTTTAAGTTGTATTCAGTTGCAAACTCTGTAAACGTTTGATTTGAATAAATAATGTTTCTGATTTTTGTATTTGCATTCGGTACTTAAGATCTGATTTCGAGGACGAAATATCTTAAGTGGGGGAGAATGTAGTAGCCCGTGCCCTAATTGAGTAATTAAAGGATTAATGCTAATTAATTGAATTAGGCATCGGACGGATCGGAAGCTCCGAAGGCACGATCGGAAGCTCCGAACAGGATCGGAAGCTCCGATGAGCGATCGGAGGCACCGATGTTATTACGTCAGGCATGACGCGTGGTTGGATCGGAAGCTCCGATCAGGACCGGAGGCTCCGATCACCCCTATCCGGAGTCAACAAGTGATATTTTGACACGTGGCAGATCAGGATCTTCGAAAGCTCCGATGACAGGATCGGACGTTCCGATCGAGGTTCGGACGTTCCGATCAAGGATCGGAAGTTCCGATCGTTGTCTATAAATAGAAGGCCAAGACTTCACTTTCATTTGCCAATTCCGAGTTCTCCTTTCCTTTCTAGTCCTTTTGGAGCTGTTCTAGTCTTCTTAGGCTTGGTCCGGAGGTCGGAGAGGCGTTTGGTAGTCGTAGCGGAGTCGTGCCCAAGTTCTGGAGGCATCGACATCAAAGGGCTAACGACGGACGAAGGTATAGCTTTTGCTTCCTATAAATATTTAGGAGTATGCAATAGCTTAGTTAAGGCTTTTAGAGCACTTTAATGATAGTAGTATCATTTGGCAGTGTAGAGCAGACTATAGGCGAGGACCTAGAGTTGGTAGAGCTTGCACTGTATTGAGGTACGAAAGTACTGTTCGAGATATCCTGACTGAGTATGCATGTATTACGTGACTGCATGATTTATATGTCATGATATTATGCTGCATTCATTTGCATCTTGCTGTATCTCTTTCGAGATGTCTGTTAGTAGGATTTTACCCTATACTGTTAGTGGATGGACTTCCATCGATTTGGGTCCGGCGTATCCACAGTTATCTCGGTATGGGAGCCACCTCCTGAAGCGATGGCATAGCGTGCTACATACCAGGGCCCGGTCTATCTCTGTTATCTGATCCTTGACCTCGAGTCTATAGGGAGTTCACCTTGCATGCATGTATACTCATACTCTTGCACTGAGCGTTTTATGCTCACGTCTCGTACTCTGTATTTTCTGGACACCCTATTCCATGGGGCAGGTTTGCGATTGGACGAGGAGGGTGGATCCAGGAGGGGCTAGTTTGTGGTTGGCCAGCTGGAGCTTCGTCTAGGTTTTATTACTGTTGTTTGGGTTTATACAGCTATTCGATTTGGTTGTATAATATTGGATAAATTACAGATTCCTTTACTTGGGATTGTATATTGTTTATGGATTCCGCAGTTTTTTATTCTGATATCTGTTTAATTAAGTTAATTGCATGCCTAAGTTCTGTTTAGTAGGTGATCCGGGTAAGGGTCTCTACAGTATAGCTTTTGCTTCCTAAAAATATTTAGGAGTATGCAATAGCCTAGTTAAGGCTTTTAGAGCTCTTTAATGATATTAGTATCATTTGGCAGTGTAGTGCGGATTATAGGCGTAGACCTAGAGCTGGTAGAGCGCGCCTAGTATTTGAGGTACGAAAGTACTGTTCGAGATATCCTGACTGAGTATGCATGTATTATGTGACTGCATGATTTATATGCCATGATTTTATACTGCATACATTTACATCTTGAGCTATCTCTATTGAGATGTCTGTTAGTAGGGTTTACCCTATCCTGCTAGTGGATGGACTTCCATCGATTTGGGACCCGCGTATCCACTGGTATTTTTGGTATGTGAGCCACCTCCTGAAGCGACGGCACATCGTGCTACATACCAAGGCCCGGTCTGTCTTTGTTATCTGATTTTTGACCTCGAGTCTGTAAGGATTTCACTTGCATGCATGTATACTCATACTCTCGTACTGAGCGTTTTATGCTCACGTCTCGTACTCTGTATTTCTGGACACCCTATTCCATGGGGCAGGTTTGCGATTGGACGAGGCAGGTGAATCCAAGAGGGGCTAGGCAGTGATTGGCCAGCTGGAGCTTTGTCTAGATTTTTATTCTGTTGTATTGGGTTTATACACTGTTCGATCTGGTTGTATAATATTTGGGTATTTACAAATTCCTTTCATTGGGATTGTATAATGTTTATAGTTTCCGCAGTTTAATTCTGATTACTGTTTTGATTATGTTAATTGCATGCCTAAGTTCTGTTTAGTAGGTGATATCGGTAAGGGTCACTACATTTATGGTATCAAAGCATGCATAGTATTCTTTGGAATTTAGATTTTGCATAAGATAACCGTGAGGTACTTTTGTAGATGGCAAACTACAATGATCAGAGTAGATATGGTAGTGGAGGTGGACGTTGGGGAGACGATGACCGTGAGAGTCGTCGGGAGCGTCATCATCGTCGACATGATGAGGATCGTTTCAGTGTGCGTCGGTTCTTGCAGATGGGTCCTAAGCCCTTGGTTGGAGGCGAGTCTCCAGAGGATGCGGAAAACTAGTTAGACCGCATGGAGACGAATTTCCTGACTTTCCACTGCACTGAGGAGAAGAAGATGGAGACACTGGGTTACCTTCTGGATGGGCGAGCCCGTAGGTGGTGGAGGTTTACTTCTGAACCCTTTGTTACGGTGAGAGGAGTGGCCACCTGGGCCGAGTTCCGCACAGCTTTTCAGAAGCTGTATTTTCCTCCTGCACTCCATCAGTCGAAGGCGGGAGAGCTACTGAGTCTGCGACAGGGAGCCATGTCTATTGATGAGTATCAGCAGAAGTTCTTTGATCTGTTGTCTTATTGCCCTGAGATTGTCGACAGCTCTGAGATGAAGTAAAATATGTTCCTTCAGGGCCTTAACCCTGAGATTCATGACCGTGTGGCGGTTGGTGATGACATGACCTATGAGGGTTTGGTGAGCCGTTGTCACCAGGCGGAGGATAGCATTCGGCGGAACAGGTCTTTCTCTCAGTCTAGGCCTGCGAGTTCTTTGGGTCCCCGTGCTCAGACTTTCAAGAAGTCCGGATCTACTTCTTCTTTCTCTGGTTCTGCTGGTGTTGTCCGTTTTGGTAAGAAGGACAAGTGTGATCATTGTGGGAAGAACCATTCCACCGACAGATGCCGCAAAGCTTCTGGAGCTTGTTTTCGATGTGGAGAGGTTGGTCATCTCTGGAGGGATTGTCCATAGTCTGGGGGAGGCGGTTCTGGTTTAGGATCTGGTTCTCAAACTATCGTTCAACAGAGGTCGCAGGGACATCCTGCTGGGAGTTCTCATTTGAGATCGCGGGCTTCTGGCCACGTGTTCGCCTTGAGGCATGATCAGGTTGTGGAGGAGAATGAGAAGGTCATCGCAGGTACATTTCTACTTTATGGTATACCTGCTATCGTACTTATTGACACTGGTGCATCTCATTCCTTCATTTCTGCATGTTTTTTTAAGAGGCATAAGTTACCATGCATTGAACTAAACATAGTAATTTCTGTTTCTCCGACGGGTCAATCTGCTTTGGCTAAACGTCTAGTGATGGGTTGCCCTTTAGAGTTCGAAGGGAACATTTTGATAGCGAATCTCATGGTACTTGTGATGGATGACTTTGATTGTATTCTGGGGATAGACATGCTGACTACCTATCGAGCTTCAGTGGACTGCTATCAGAGATTAGTACGCTTTCATCCGGATGGGAGTGATAGCTGTTTTTTCTATGGTGAGGGAGCGCGACCCCCGATGCCTTTGGCATCAGCTTTGAGAGCCTGTCGAGCTCTAAAGTCCGGCGGGGAAGGTTACCTTATCTATGCAGATTATTTGTCCGCTGAGAGCGTTGGGATAGAGAGCATTCCTGTTGTGGATGAATTCCCAGATGTATTTCCAGATTAGATTTCGGGTTTTCCTCCTGCTAGGGAAGTCGAGTTTGGCATAGAGTTGATGCCGGGTACTTCGCCTATTTCTCGAGCACCGTATCGTCTGGCTCCGTCAGAGATGCTAGAATTGAAGAATCAGTTACAGGATCTTTTGGACAAGGGGTACTATCGGCAGCCGAACCGAGTTACTGTGAAGAACAAGTATCCTTTGCCTCGTATTGATGACTTGTTTGATCAGCTGCAGGGCACTTCAATTTACTCCAAGATTGACTTGAGATCTGGGTATCATCAGTTGAGAGTCCGAGATCAGGATATAGCCAAGACTGCATTCCGTACTTGCTATGGGCATTACGAGTTTCTAGTGATGCCATTTGGATTGACTAATGCGCCGACTATATTTATGGATCTGATGAACCGTGTCTTCAGGGAGTATTTAGACAAGTTTTTCGTTGTCTTCATTGATGACATTTTGGTGTATTCGCGTAATACGGAAGAGCATGTTTCTCACTTGCGAGTGGTACTGCAGACTCTTCGGGATGAGCATTTGTACGCCAAAATGAGCAAGTGTGAGTTCTGGATGGATCGAGTGGTTTTTCTTGGCCATATCATATCCAGGGATGAGATTTCTGTTGATCTGAGCAATATTGAAGATGTGCTTAATTGGTCGCGACCGACGACGGTTGCTGAGATCCGTAGTTTTCTGGTCTGGCAGGATATTATCGTCGCTTCATTCTGAACTTCTCTCAGCTAGCTCGACCGTTGACGCAGCTTACCCGCAAGGGTGTGGATTTCAAGTGGTCCTCCGAGTGCGAAGAGAACTTTTGTGAGCTTCGACGGCGGTTGACTTCTGCGCCGGTGTTGTCTTTACCATCAGGATCTGGAGGGTATGTGGTTTACACAGATGCTTCTCTTTAGGGATTAAGTTGTGTCCTGACTCAGAATGGTCATGTGATTGCATATGCTTCTGGACAGTTGAAGTTGCACGAGGACAACTATCCAGTTCACGATTTGGAGTTGGCAGCTATTGTGTTCACTTTGAAGATCTGGCGTCATTATCTGTATGGCGAGAAATTTGAGATTTTCACCGACCACAAGAGTCTCAAGTATTTGTTCACTCAGGCGGAGTTGAACATGAGGCAGAGACGTTGGATGGACTTGCTTAAGGACTATGATGCGAGATTAAGTACCTTCCAGGATCTGCTAATCTCACTGCTGATGCCTTGAGTCGCAATGTACGACTGTTTGCACTTCAAACTTGTTCTATGTCTAGTGCAATCGGGGATTGTTGTTCTTCACGGTATACCTTCAAGCACAAGAAAGGTATGCAGAGTATCCAGATGTTTGCGATATTATCCGAGCTAGCTTTGTATTCGAGAATTCGAGATGTTTGGTGTGTCAGCAGGTCAAGGCAGAGCACCGACGACCTGGTGGTTTGCTTCACAGTTTGCCTATTCCGGAGTGGAAATGGGAGTTTATCACGATGAATTTTGTGACCCATTTGACGATGTCCTCGAGGAATTGTGATGCTATCTGAGTTGTGGTGGACCGACTCACCAAGTCAGCGCATTTCTATTCCTATAGCCGAGAGTACACCGTGGATTGTATGGCCCATTTGTATGTTCAGGATATCATTCGACTCCATGGAGTGCCTGTGAACATTGCCAGCGATCGAGACCCCAGGTTCACTTCTAGGTTCTGGGGGAGTGTTCAGCGTGCGATGGGCACTACTCTCAGCTTGAGTACTGCCTATCATCCGGAGAAAGATGGTCAGTCAGAACGCACTATCCGTACTTTGGAGGATATTCTTCGAGCTTGCACTTTGGACTTTGGTACAGCCTGGCAGGATCATTTGCCATTGATCGAGTTTGCGTACAACAACAGCTATCATACTAGCATTAGGATGGCACCTTTTGAGGCGTTGTACGGGCGACGTTTTCGTACGCCACTCTTCTGGGAAGAAGTGGGGGAGAGGCAGGCTGAGGGACCGGAGTTTATCCAGCAGGCAGTAGATGTTGTTGATCAGATCAAGAAACGGATTAAGACTGCACAGGATCGTCAGGCCAGCTATGTTAACATTAAGCGTAGGCCTCTGCAGTTTGATATTGGGGAGAAAGTGTTTTTGAGGGTGTCACATGTAGGGCCCGGGATTAATTAGAAATTAATCAGAATTTAATTTTATTTTAATCCGAGTATATTTAATTTGGGAATATTTAGAGTTTCGATTTAAATTCTAATATTCTTAAATTATTTAGGATTGAAATTGAATTAAAATAAGGGCTGAGGACCAAATTGCAATTATTGAAGAGTTGAGGGACTAAAGTGCAATTTTGGTTGGAAGTTATCTGATTTTAATTATAATTCTCAACATGATACGTGTATTGTTGGTAGACAATTCAGAAGTTGAAGAACAGAGCAAGCCGAGATCTTTTGTTTCTTTGATTTTCCGATTTTCAAATCCTTATAACTTTTGCACCGGTTATCCGATTTCGATTTCGTAAATTGTTCTAAAATCCTTACGACGAGGGCTTAAATCTCGTGTAAGTTTTATGTTATGATATTTGGATTTCGAAATCAGTATGGAGCAGATATCAGTTTTTTTAGTTATTGATTGTGTTCTTGCATGTGTATCGTTTCTATTTTCGAAACCGGATCAAAGTTGGATGATTAAATGGATTGGTTATGACTTCTAGAATGTATATCGATGAGTATAGCTGCTGATATGATGTTATGTGACTGAGTTTTATAAGATATATGCTGATATATGAATTTGAGTTACAAGTTTCGAAGTCGGGATTGCGTCGGTTACCGATTTTGAATCGCTACATCGTTTAATTGAGTTTTGGAACTGTTTTGATAGCCGATATTTGAGTTGAAGAAGTTGTTGAGATGTTTTGAATGTTATAGTATTTTTCTTATTCAGTTTCAGTTCAGTTTGAAGGCTAAACGACACAAGACGCCGACTTGAACTAACGAAGAAAGAGTTGAGGTTTGAAATGCGATTGATTGATGAATTCTTGATGGTTTTGACTCGTTTCTGAAATGATAGATTAATATGAAGTTTGATATATGTATTTTGATTATATCTCATAGATTTGAAGAGTTCAAATCCGAGATAAACGAAGGTATAATGACGACATCGCGAAGTAGGGACTTTGAAACTCAAGAACGACTATTTTTGAGTTGGCCCGCAAAAACCACATACTTGTTTATGTTTTTGATTTGATTGTGATGTTGTCGATCCATCTCAGGTAGTGGATCTTTAAATTTGAGTTGATATGATGCTATATTGAATTGATTCTATGCCAAGGTTGCTGTTAACCTTATTTGCGAGTCGGTTACGAACTCGTTAGATGGATATCCATGTCAAGATCAGTTATGAATCTTGACAGCCTCAAAGTTACGTGAATCAATTCATATTTGAAGCGTTTATGTACTCTATTTGTTGAGTCGAGTTTTAAATATAGTCGATATGATTTATTTAACGCTTTCTATATGTTGGTTATACTGAGAATTTTATCTCACCGGAGTTTATCCGGCTGTTGTCTTGTTTTGTATGTGTGCATGACAACAGATGGGGCAGGAGCTAGTCATCGACGTTATTGACAACTGGGAGAGAGTCTAGGACGTGAGGACTCGGGTTGTAGATGTATTTAGAAGCATGGTAGAACACTTAACATGATATGTTGGAAGAACTTTGAAACAAGTTGTGTAATCTTATGTTTTGAGTAGTTTGTGATCTAGTTGAAGTTGTAAAAGCTAGTTTATTATGCTCAAGACTTGATATATAAGTATATGTATGTTTATAGAAGTTATATCATGTTAGTATCTTTGATTGATGTTGTATTGTGCCAAGATGCAAGCCTTGACAGCAAAAACTTTTCTGCTGAATTTCTGGAAAATGTGTCGTGCTCGATCCGCAGAAGTTGGCGGATCTAGCCAGCCCAGATTTTTCCAAAACAAAGAAGCCGAAAAATGTGACGTGCTCGATCCGCAGAAGTTGGCGGATCTAGCCAGGTACTATTCACAAAAAAAAATAAAAATATTTTTTTTGAATTATTCTTTTTGAGTATTTGTTTTATATATGATTAATTGGTTTTAATCATTAATTGCCCTAAGATGAGATTAGCAACCCGAGGTCCCCACAACAGGTGGTATCAGAGCATAAGTTTCTCGGACTGAGAATAGATGAGCGGGGTTAGATCGAGTCTTTTATTCTGATTTAGTTATTCTTGAAGCATGTTTATTATTTGACTTGATTTACAGCTTTAAGAATTGCATGTTATCTGTTATCTGATATGATTGGAAGCATGTATGGTTACGACTGAATCAGATTCGATCTTTTGAGAAGGCATTGTGAGTTGAAACAGAATGGTTTTATCTGAGATTGAATTGTACACTAATCTGTTTGATTATCAGATATGCCTCCCCGACCAGCACCGAGGGTTAGAAAGACATTGGCTATGAATGAGCCTGAACAGACAAATGCTGCACAGGTCCCAGTGATAGCAACTGAACATGGACAGGGTAGTACTTCTACTGATGAGTTTAGTGATGCTAATCCGATGGAGAAACTTCTGAAATGATTCCAGTCATTCCAACCCCCGAAGTTGCAAGGAACTGAGAATGCTGTGGAATGTGAGAATTGGCTGGAAGATATTGAGCAGTTATATGAGTCTATTGACTATTCAGATGATCTTCGTGTGAGACTGGTTATTCATCAACTGCATGGCCTTGCCAAGAGTTGGTGGATAGCGATGAAGAAATCATTGGAAAACCAAGGTACTGTTATTACCTGGTCTGTATTTTGAACTGTTTTCTATCAGCGTTTCTTTCCTGTGACTTATATCAAGGACAAAGGAGCAGAGTTTGCCAGTTTGCAATAGGGGCAGTTGAATATCGAGGAATATGTTGCCAAATTCACTAGCCTGTTGAAGTTTGCTCCACATATTGCTGTTAGTTATGAAGATCAAGCCGATCAATTCATCAATGGCTTGAATCCTGAGGTGTTTACACTTGTGAACTCGGGAAGACCGAATACCTTTGCTGATGCTTTGAATCGAGCAAAGGGTGCAAAAGCAGGGATATTGAAACAACGTGGAGCACAGTTTGTGCCACAGCCAGTGAGACAGTCTCAAGAACAGCCACAGATTCCAGCGACACCTCGATTTGAAGCTGGAGGTAGCAGTAGTGGAAAGAAAATTTTTTTTAAGGGCAAGAGTAAACAGTTCAAGAGATCTGGTGGTAGGAGCCCTTCGAGTTCAGGTAGTTCCCGACAGTATAGGGCTAGACAGAATCCTGATGTGTATTGCACCAAGTGTGGTGGACGCCATACCAATGAACAATGCCGAGGTGTATTTGGAAGCTGCCACATTTGCAACAAGATGGGACATTTTGCACGAGTGTGTCCACAACGAGGATCTGAAGGTGCACAGGGTGCGGGATCATCGAGACTGGTAGGTTAATCTATATCTTCTGTTCACTCTTTTCAACCACAGCCTGCAGCACCGAGTAGAGGAGGAGGTCAGACGGTGAATCAACCTCCGAGGCAACAAGCACGAGTGTTTGCATTGACAGAAGAGAAAGCACAAGCAGCACCGGACGATGTGATTGCAGGTAACTGTTTTCTCTCTGGTTATCCTGCCTATGTCTTATTCGATACTAGTGCGTCGCATACCTTCATATCTGAACAATTTGTTACGATGTATTCATTGTCTGTTGAGTCATTAGCTACTGTAGTGTCTATATCTTCACCTTTGGGAAAAGGTATAGTATCAGTGAAATCTGTTAGAAACTGTGTACTACAGTACGAAGGTAATGAAGTTGAGCTTGACTGTATCGTTCTTGGTTTATCTGATTTTTATTGTATAATTGGTATCAATATGTTAACCAAGTACAGAGCAACAGTTGACTATTTTCAGAAGATTGTGCAGTTCAGACCTGATATGACTGATGAATGGAAATTTTATGGTAAGGGATCACGAGCTAAAATTCCTTTGATATCTGTTATTGCTATGACTGATTTGTTACAGAAGGGAGCAGAGGGATTTTTTATCTATGCTGTTGATATACTGAAGTCTAGTCCGAAATTGACTGATATACCGGTGGTGAGTGAGTTTGCAGATGTATTCCCTGATGAGATTCCAGGATTGCCACCGTACAGAGAGGTAGATTTCGGTATTGAATTGATGTCAGGTACACAGCCGATATCAAAAGCACCTTATCGAATGACACCAATTGAACTGAAAGAATTGAAAGACCAACTCGAAGATTTGTTGGCCAAGGGATATATCAGACCGAGTGTTTCCCCTTGGGGTGCTCCGGTGTTATTTGTTTGAAAGAAGGACGGATCGATGAGATTATGTATTGACTACCGACAATTGAACAAGGCAACGGTAAAGAATCGCTATCCTTTACCTCGTATCGATGATTTATTTGATCAATTGCAGGGTTCGTCGGTATATTCGAAGATTGATCTACGATCCGGATATCATCAATTGAGGGTTAGAGACGAGGACATTCCTAAGACTGCGTTTAGAACCAGGTATGGCCATTATGAATTTATAGTCATGCCTTTTGGTAACGAATGCACCAACAGTTTTTATGGGATTGATGAATAGAGTATTTCAAAGATATCTAGACGACTTTGTGATTATCTTTATTGATGATATATTGATATACTCTAAGAATCTGTGTGAACATGCTGATCATCTCCGAACTGTATTCATAATATTAAGAGAAGAGAAATTGTATGCCAAGTTATCCAAATGTGCGTTTTGGTTGCAGCGAGTTGTTTTTCTTGGTCATGTGATTTCAGGAGATGGCATTTCAGTGGATCCGAGTAAGGTTGAAGCTGTGATCAGTTGGCAGAGACCGACATCTGTGCCAAAAATTCGAAGTTTTATGGGCTTGGCAGGTTATTACCGTCGATTCATTCGAGATTTTTCCTCGATAGCGAAGCCTATTACACAACTTACATAGAAGAATGCACCATTTCTTTGGTCTGAGGCATGTGAAAGAAGTTTTATCGAACTTAAGAAGAGATTGACGGCAACGCCGATTTTAATAATCCCTACAGGTACGGGTGATTTTGTTGTTTATTGTGATGCTTCTCACCAGGGTTTGGGATGTATTTTGATGCAGAAAGGACATGTTGTCGCTTATGCTTCTCGACAACTGAAACCACATGAAGTCAAGTATCTGATTCATGATTTGAATTGGCTGCAATCGTTTTTGCATTGAAGATTTGGAGACATTACTTATACGACAAGAAGTTTGAAATCTTTTCTGATCACAAAAGTTTGAAGTATCTGTTCTCACAGTCTGAATTGAACATGAGACAACGAAGATGGCTTGATTTATTGAAGGATTTTGATTGTGAAATCAAATATTATCCGGGAAAATCTAACGCAGCAGCAAATGCCCTGAGTAGAAAAGTATGTGCTCTATCTTTATCTACTGTAGGTGTATCTAATTTGATTGAGGATTGTTGTATTTTTGGGTATGTATCTGTGACAGATAGAAGGCCTATGAGAGTGTATGCAATTAGTGCTGAGCCAGAGTTATTGATTCGTATCAAAGAAGCACAGAAATCTGATCAAAATGTGCAGAAATCGATTGAAATGATCCGATCAGGACATCATTCTGAGTACAAGGTTAGTGATGATGATATCTTGTATGTGAATAACCGAATAGTTGTTCCCAATATTGCAGATTTGAGACAGAATATTCTTAAAGAAGCCCATTGTAGTCTCTTTAGTGTTCACCCTGGAGGCAGAAAGATGTACAACGACTTGAAGAGTCAGTACTGGTGGAAACAAATGAAGTATGATGTGACTGAATTTGTGTCTAAATATTTGAATTGCCAACAAGTGAAGGCTAAAAGAAAGAAACCAGGTGGCTTATTACAGAGTTTATCAATTCCTGAATGGAAATGGGATCACATTTCCATGGACTTTGTAACGAATTTGCCACGATCATCTCGAGGATGTGATGCTGTCTGGGTGATCATCGACAGATTGATGAAATCTGCGTGCTTTATTCCTTACCGAATGACTTTTCGTCATGATCAAATGGCGGATCTCTATATTTGAGAAGTGGTAAGACTACACGGTGTGCCAATTTCGATTGTATCTGACCGAGATCCGAGGTTCACTTCGCACTTTTGGCATAGCCTACAGGAAGCTCTAGGTACGCGTTTACATTTGAGTACTGCTTACTATCCTCAAACTGACGGTCAATCTGAACGAACTATTCAGAAGCTTGAGGATATGCTGAGAGCTGTAGTACTTGATTTTGGTGTTACATGGCAAAATTCTATACCACTCGTGGAATTTTCTTATAACAACAGTTATCAAACGAGTATAGAGATGGCACAATTCGAAGCGTTATATGGAAAGAAGTGTCGATCGCCTTTGTATTGGGATGATGTTTCTGAGGTACCTGAGTTAGGGACAGATATAATCAGACAGATGACTGAAAAGGTGAAACTGATACAGCAAAGAATGAGAACAGCACAACACAGACAGACCAGATATGCGAATGTACGATGACGGCCGTTATCTTTTGATCAGGGAGATAGAGTGTTTCTGAAGATTTCACCGTTTAGGGGCACAGTTCGATTTGGAAAACGAGGAAAATTATCTCCGAGGTATATTGGGCCGTACGAGATTCTCGAGAAGATAGGCAATCTTTCTTATTGACTCGCTCTTCCTATGTCTTTATCTGGGATACATGATGTCTTTCATGTATCGATGTTGAGGAAGTATATATCTGATGCGTCTCATGTGATTCGATCTGATGAAGCTGAGTTGGATGATACTCTTTGCTATTTCAAACGACCTATTCAGATTCTTGATAGGAAGACGAAGCAACTCCGAACGAAGACCATTCCATTGGTGAAGATTCAATGGAATCGACACGGAGTTGAAGAAGCAACTTGGGAAGTCGAAGAAGATATGAAGCAACGATTTCCTTATATATTTCACTGATGTGAGTTCTAATTCAGTTTTCAGTTATTCTTTATTCTTATGAGCATGCAGTCTGAATATCTATACTATTTATGAATTCGAGGACGAACTCATGTTTTAGTGGGGGAGAAATATAAGGCCCGTGATTAATTAGAAATTAATCTGAATTTAATTTGATTTTAATCCGAGTATATTTAATTTTGAAATATTTAGAGTTTCGATTTAAATTCTAATATTCTTAAATTATTTAGGATTGAAATGGAATTAAAATAAGGGCTGAGGACCAAATTCCAATTATTGAAGAGTTGAGGGACTAAAGTGCAATTTTGGTTGGAAGTTATCTGATTTAAATTATAATTCTCAACATGATACGTGTATTGTTGGTAGACAATTCAGAAGTTGAAGAACAGAGCAAGCCGAGATATTTTGTTTCTTTGATTTTCCGATTTTCAAATCCTTATAACATTTGCACCGGTTATCCGATTTCAATTCCGTAAATTGTTCTGGAATCCTTACGACGAGGGCTTCGATCTTGTGTAAGTTTTATGTTATGATATTTGGATTTCAAAATCAGTATGGAGCAGATATCAGTTTTTTTAGTTATTGATTGTGTTCTTGCATGTGTATCGTTTCTATTTTCGAAACCGGATCAAAGTTGGATGATTGAATGGATTGGTTATGACTTCTAGCATGTATATCGATGAGTATAGCTACTGATATGATGTATGTGACTGCGTTTTATAAGATATATGCTGATATATGAATTTGAGTTACAAGTTTCGAAGTCGGGATTACGTCGGTTACCGATTTTGAATCGCTACGTCGTTTAATCGAGTTTTGGAACTGTTTTGATAGCCGATATTGGAGTTTAAGTTGTTGTTGAGTTTTTTTGAATGTTATAGTATTTTTCTTATTCAGTTTCAGTTGAGTTTGAAGGATAAACGACACAAGAAGCCGACTTGAACTAACTAAGAAAGAGTTGATGTTTGAAATGCGATTGATTGATGAATTCTTGATGGTTTTGACTCGTTTCTGAAATGATAGATTGATATGAAGTTTGATATATGTATTTTGATTATATCTCACATATTTGAAGAGTTAAAAACCGAGATAAACGAAGGTATAATGACAACATCGCAAAGTAGGGACTTTGAAACTCAAGAACGACTATTTTTGAGTTGGCCCGCAAAAACCACATACTTTTTTATGTTTTTGATTTGATTGTGATGTTGTCGATCCATCTCAGGTAGTGGATCTTTAAATTTGAGTTGATATGATGCTATATTGAATTGATTCTATGCCAAGGTTGCTGTTAACCTTATTTGCGAGTCGGTTACGAACTCGTTAGATGGATATCCATGTCAATATCAGTTATGAATCTTGATAGCCTCGAAGTTACGTGAATCAATTCGTATTTGAAGCGTTTATGTACTCTATTTGTTGAGTCGAGTTTTAAATAGAGTCGATATGATTTATTTAACGCTTTATATATGTTGGTTATACTGAGAATTTTATCTCATCGGAGTTTATCCGGCTGTTGTCTTGTTTTGTATGTGTGCATGACAACAGATGAGGCATGAGCTAGTCATCGACGTTATTGACAGCTGGGAGAGAGTCTAGCACGTGAGGACTCGGGTTGTAGATGTATTTAGAAGCATGGTAGAACACTAAACATGATATGTTGGAAGAAATTGAAACAAGTTGCGTAATCTTATGTTTTGAGTAGTTTGTGATCTAGTTGAAGTTGTAAAAGCTAGTTTATTATGCTCAAGACTTGATTTATGAGTATATGTATGTTTATAGAAGTTATATCATGTTAGTATCTTTGATTGATGTTGTATTGTGCCAAGATGCAAGCCTTGACAGCAAAAAATTTTCTGCTGAATTTCTGGAAAATGTGCCGTGCTCGAAACGCAGAAGTTGGCGGATCTAGCCAGCCCTGATTTTTCCAAAACAGAGAAGCTGAAAAATGTGTCGTGCTCGATCCGCAGAAGTTGGCGGATCTAGCCAGGTACTATTCACAAAAAAAAAAAAATTTGAATTATTCTTATTTAGTATTTGTTTTATATATGATTAATTGGTTTTAATCATTAATTGCTCTAAGATGAGATTAGCAACCCGAGGTCCCCACATCACATTTCTGCAGGATTCTCAGATTTGGCCTTAAGGGCAAGTTGTCTCCCAAATTTATCGGTCCGTTTGAGATCTTGGAGAGCATTGGCGATTTGGCTTATCATCTGGCTTTGCCACCGTATATATCCAATATTCACAACGTGTTCCACGTATCTCTGTTGCGACGGTATGTGGCAGATCCGTCTCATACTCTGCAGCGGTCTGAGGATCATGTGGATAAGAATTTGACTTATATTGAGAGACCTATTCGTATCCTGGATCATAAGGATAAGGTCTTGCGGAATAAAGTCATTCCCCTGGTATTAGTTCAGTGGCAGCGCCGAGGCACTGAAGAAGCCACTTGGGAGCTCGAAAGCAGGATGCGCACAGAACATCTTGAGTTATTTTGATTTCATTTTTGAATTGTATTCAGTTGTAAACTCTGTAAATTTTGAAATTTGAATATAAGTATGTTTCTGCACCTTGTTTTACATTCAGTACTTAAGATCTGATTTCGAGGACGAAATATCTTATGTGGGGGAGAATGTATTAGCCCGTACCCAGTTTTAGTAAGTAATTGCTAATTAAACCGATAAGTATGATTAAGAAGACTTCTAATGGATTAACGGAGACCTGGATTTGACCCAGAATGATAAAAAATGGTCCGGAGGGTCAGGCAGAACGGATGCAATGTTCTAAGAACAAATGCAACGTTCGTGCCATCAGAAATGCATCACTGCTTACGTACTTGATGTGACATTGACACCATCGGAAGCAACGATGGTGAACGGACGCAACGTTTGTCAGGCAGAACGGATGCAACGATGGAGGATCGGACGCAATGTTCATTGTCTATAAATAGGGGTGCCGAGGTTCACATTTGAGCACACCTTTCACCTCTTCTCTCTCAATTACTTAGCCTTCTAACTCAGATCTAGGTAATTATAGGCGTCCCATTGGGAATCCGGAAGTGGCATAGCGATTCAGGCGTCGTAGCGGAGCTGTGGCCTAGTTTTGAGGCAATCAACAGCAAAGGGCTAACGACGGACGAAGGTATAGCTTTTGCTTCCTAAAAATATTTAGGAGTATGAAATAGCCTAGTTAAGACTTTTAGAGCTCTTTAATGATATTAGTATCATTTGGCAGTGTAGTGCGGATTTTAGGCGTAGACCTAGAGCTGGTAGAGCGCACCTAGTATTTGAGGTACGAAAGTACTGTTCGAGATATCGTGAGTGAGTATGCATGTATTATGTGACTGCATGATTTATATACCATGATTTTTTGCTGCATACATTTACATCTTGAGCTATCTCTATTGAGATGTCTGTTAGTAGGGTTTACCCTATCCTGTTAGTGGATGAACTTCCATCGATTTGGGGTGGGGTCCCGCGTATCCATTGGTATTTTTGGTATGTGAGCCACCTCCTGAAGCGACGGAACAGCGTGCTACATACCAGGGCCCGGTCTATCTTTGTTATCTGATCTTTGACCTCGAGTTTGTAGGGAGTTCACTTGCATGCATGTATACTCATACTCTCGTGCTGAGCGTTTTATTCTCACGTCTCGTACTCTGTATTTCTGGACACCCTATTCCATGGGGTAGGTTTGCGATTGGACGAGGCAGGTGGATCCAAGAGGGGCTAGGCAGTGATTGGCCAGCTGGAGCTTCGTCTAGGTTTTTATTCTTGTAACGCCCCGATTTTATCTTAATCGACTTTATTTGAGATAATCGGAGATTCCAGAGTTCAAGAGCCGACTTGATTTTGATCAGGGTCCTTTTAGCAAATTTTTGATTTTTCAGGGACTAAAATGAAAATACTAGATTTGTTAGATATTTAAGCATGAGATTGACTTTTCTTCCTCATTCTCTTTTTCTTCCTCATGCCTCCCTCCATTGTTGAACGCCCAAAACCCTTTCCAAGCTTTTAGATTTCTCCCCGAGCTCGATCCGTTTGTTGGAATTTAATTCTGAAGGCAGATTAGCGATCACTGCAGCGAGAGCTCCGTTGTATCATAAGTTTTTTTACCATCAGATACATTCTAGTTTTGGGATGTTGTTAGAATCGATTGAGTTTGAAGTATGTTGTTCTTGGCAGAGTTCTGATCGTTTATTCTCTGTCGGTTTTGAAATAGAGCGTCGTTTGGATTTGTTATGAATTTTTGAAGGGATTTTCGAAAGTTGAGTTTTATGATTTGTTAGAATTGGTTTGTTTTGAAGGATTGTTGGTTGAATTGAGTCTATTGGATTGATATTATTCTGTCTGCATTTTCGGTTTGATCAGATTATAGCCGTTATGCCATTGGTTTGAGTTTTGGATTGTCTATCGGTTCAAATTGTTTGAGACAAGCCTTCGATTGAGTTGTATGTTAATCTCGAGCCTTATTACTTATTGTACAGATTGATTTGCGAGATTTCAGTTTTGTACAACTTGGAGATTGTAGCCGGTATAGTATCAATTTCTTATTATCGATTGAGGTAGTTTTATTGAATCTTGATTGAGGAATCGTTGTGTTTTCAGGTTTGGAGCATCGACGTTTTTGAAGAAGTATAAGATGACTTAGACTGTAATGGAACATTTTACTCGAATCCGACTTGATTCGAGTGTTCCGAAGAATCACATACTTGCATGTTATTTGCTTTTACTTGAATTTAGTTGATTGAGTTATGTTTGCATTGCATTCATATTGAGCTAAGAATCCTTGATTTGAGCAGCGGGCAGGACGGCCCTTTTATGATAGACGTTTTGGGGATTATATTGTGAGTGGCCTGGGTGTAGCAATTTCACCTAGTGCTAGCATACTCCTTATAGTCCCACCAAAGTCTAGAGGATGGAGATACGTAGCACCACCTCGATCAGGAAAGTCGGTGAGTTGTTTATGTGATCTCATCCTCGGGATCCCAAAAGCAAAAGCAGCAATGTTTTGATTATCCGACTTGATAATCCCAGAGTTTTAAAGACATGCATTTCATTTTGATTTGTTTTGGAATTGCATGGTTGAAATATGAATATTTGGAAGTTGATGTATTTCGTTTAGAGATACTTATTTGATATTGCATGTTTGTCTCTTTTACTGGGAATATTATTCTAACCGGATTATCCGGCTGTTGTCTTTGTTGGTATGTGTACTTGGCAACAGGTGGGGCAGGACTGAGTCAGAATAGGCATGGTTAGCTTCGAGGGAAAGATGTAGAAGTGAGACTCGGTCTAGAAGTCGATTCCAGCATGTTAATCTATTTTATGTTAGAACATGTTTAGTTATCGAACTTCATCGTTATATTTTTGTTGCATGTTCTCGACTTTGGTTTGGTTGTTGAACTCCAGAACTCCTATTTTAGATGGAGGAATCAAGTTTGTAACGCATGTTTATGTTTCGGAGTATTGTATGGCTTGATGTTCTAGTTTTTGGTGATTCTAGCACCGGAGAAGCCAGGGAGGCGCGCCCGCGCATCCTAGCGCGCGCCCGCACACCTGCGCCCCTTTTCGGGCAGGGCGTCATGTGCGCCCGCGCCTCGAAAGGGCACGGCCGCGCATGAGCCAGGGCGCCGTGCGCGCCCGCGCCTGATGAGGCGCGACCGCGCGGGCCCTTTTTTAAAAAAAATAAAAATTGTGTTGGCTTTTAATGCTTGCTTATTTTAATTACTCCTTTAATTGATGTTTAGAACCGAGGTCTCACATTAAGTTGTATCAGAACGATAAGATTCTTGGACTGAATTTAAAAGTGAGCGGGGTAGATCGAGTCCGCATGAATTGAATTCTCGCATGTGATTGAGTTATTTAAATTGATTTATTTAAATACCATGCGAGCATGCTTTATTAATTTAGAATTAATTGAATTACATGATTTTGTGATTTTAAATGTAAAGCATGAATTATTTGAGATATGAATTGTATTTCACCTGTATCCGGAATTCTGAGAGGTTGCAAGGGCGCCGACTGCAGCGATTGAGATACCCTGTGTCCTAACCTTTGATTATCAGATGGGTTCTTAACGAGTTATTAACCGGAACCCACCGCCAGTTACTCCTGCGACTGAGCAAGCTAATACTGAGGTTGATCAGTTGGATTCTACAGCGACGCCTATGGAAACCTTGCTGAAGAGGTTTCAGTCATTTAATCCGCCATTGTTGATGGGTACCGAAAATCCAGTTGACTGTGAGGGTTGGTTGGATGACGTTGATCAGTTGTTCGATTCCCTTGACTATTCTGATGACCGCCGAACCAGGTTAGTCATTCATCAGCTTCGAGGTGTGGCTAAGAACTGGTGGATCACGACGAAGAGGTCCATGGAGAACCGAGGTACAACTATTAACTGGAATCTGTTTAAGTCTGAGTTTTATAAACGGTTTTTTCCAGTTTCGTACCGAAAGGACAAGGGAGCCGAATTTGCAAATCTGAGACAAGGGAACTTGAACATTGAGGAATACGTAGCCAAGTTTGATAGTCTGTTGCGATTTTCACCGCACATTGCCGACAACAAAGAAGCAAAAGCGGATCAGTTCATTAATGGTCTGAACCCTGATATCTTCACGCTGGTAAACATTGCTAGGCCTGATAATTTTGCGGATGCCATGAATCACGCAAAAGGTGTTGAAGCAGGTTTGTGGAGACAGAGAGGAGGTCAGTATGTGCCGCAACAGCAGCAAGGACAGTTCCAGGCACAACCTTCTCAATACCAGAACCAACCATCGTATTACCAGAATCAGTCCTTCCAATTTCAGAATCAACCACCGAGTTTTGAAGGTGGTAACAGTGGAAGTAATAAAAAGGATTACTATCATCCGAAGGGGAAGCAGTTTAAGAAGCACGGAACCAGTTCTTCGAGCTCTAGTGGCTCGAGACAGTTTGGATCGGGACAGAGTTCGGGACAGTCAGGCATGTCTTGTGCCAATTGCGGAGGTCATCACTCCAGTGATCAGTGTAGAGGTATTTTTGGATGCTGTCATATTTGTAACCAGGCGGGGCACTTTGCAAGAACGTGTCCTCAGCGTGTCCCTGAGCAAGCACAGAGTGGAAGTTCTTCGAGACAGTCAGCTCAGCCTCAGCAGCAAGCACCTAGTGTCCACTCTTTCCAACCTCAACAACAGAATAGACAGGAAGGTAGTAGGTATGCAAACCAGCCTCCCAGACAGCAAGCACGAGTTTTTGCTCTGTTTGAGGATCCGCAGACTCAGGCTGCACCCGATAATGACAGATCAGGTAACGTTTGATTTTGGGTTTTCCATTCTTATTGGACTGTTAGATATTGGCGAGTCTCTTGCCTTCTTATTGAAGAATCTATTTATGTTTAAAGTGCCTCTATTAAATTGTTGAATCGTTCGAATTGATGAATACTCCAGTAGTGTTGTTAACTTCTATTAACCAGATCTTTCAGAAGAATTAGCTGAGGCTACGAATTCTTATCGTTGATTTCTTATCTTTTTGGAATGAGAATTATACTGATCTTTCGGAGCTTTTGAGAATCGTATAGCAGATTGTGGTACCAAGCAGTTGTATACTATTCTTCGTTGTCTGAAATTTTGTTTGGATCGAATGGTCTTCTTCGATTGTATGATTTGATGATGGAATTTCTGTCGATCAACAATCTCTTCTTATCGAAATTTTTGGGATGTATTCTTATTCAAAGGAATCACACTCTAAGTCTAGACATCGAGATAGCTGAATACTCTCGAGACTCAATGTCTGAATCTGGACTTTGAGCTCGCAGCGATCTTATTGATTTGAAGATCTGTTTTCTATTGTCTTATGAGGAAATTCACGTGATCTGTTCTAATCTTAAGAGTTGGAGTAATTGTTTTAGCAGACGGAACTGATTTGAAAGCAGAGAAGAGGATTAGATTGTATGATATTTCTGACTGCGAATTTTTATCTGAGGAATTGTATGTAGCAACCGATGTTTTGAGTTGTTCTTATTTTATCTACTATCTTATTTGATTGACCGATTGTTGGAATCTGCTACGGTATTCCGTACAGAATTACTTTCATTTAAGACCAGAGGATTGATATCTTTTCAGAGGTCGTCGGATGTCATGTTTTGCCGAAGTCTGTCATTTTAGACAGATATCCTTGATGCATTCGTTCTTCGGCATAGATTCTGATGATATTTTGTTGTCTGATTTCAACTTTTTCAGTTCGATATCCTCAGAACGACGGACAAACAGATTAGACGAGTCGAACTTTAGATGTTATGCCTTGAGTTGAAACCAGAGACGATTTGATTGTGACTGAGCAGATGAGTATTATGCTGACGAGAATGAGTCGACTTGTGATTGACGGACTTGAAGAAGAATTTGAGAGACAGAGTTCGTGTTGGAACCAAGTTTGATTTCGAGGACGAAATCTTTTCTTAGAGGGGGAGAATTGTAACGCCCCGATTTTATCTTAATCGACTATATTTGAGGTAATCGGAAATTCCAGAGTTCAAGAGCCGACTTGATTTTGATCAGGGTTCTTTTAGCAAATTTCGGATTTTTCAGGGACTAAAATGCAAAACTGGATTTGTTAGATATTTAAGCATGAGATTGACTTTTCTTCCTCATTCTCTACTTCCTCCTCACGCCTCCCTCCATTGTTGAACCCCCAAAACCCTTTCCAAGCTTTTAGATTTCTCCCCGAGCTCGATCCGTCCGTTGGAATTTAATTCTGAAGGCAGATTAGCGATCACTGCAGCGAGAGCTCCGTTGTATCGTAAGTTTTTCTAAGATCAGATACATTCTAGTTTTGAGATATTGTTAGAATCGATTGAGTTTGAAGTATGTTGTTCTTGGCAGAGTTCTGATCGTTTATTCTCTGTCGGTTTTGAAATAGAGCGTCGTTTGGATTTGTTATGAATTTTTGAAGGAACTTTCGAAAGTTGAGTTTTATGATTTGTTAGAATTGGTTTGTTTTGATGGATTGTTGGTTGAGTTGAGTCTATTGGATTGATATTATTCTGTCTGCATTTCCGGTTTGATCAGATTATAGCCGTTATGCCGTTGGTTTGAGTTTTGGATTGTCTATCGGTTCAAATTTTTTGAGACAAGCCTTTGATTGAGTTGTATGTTAATCTCGAGCCTTATTACTTATTGTACAGATTGATTTGAGGCCAGTGGAGTTGCGAGATTGCATCTTTGTACAACTTGGAGATTGTAGCCGGTATAGTATCGATTTCTTATTATCGATTGAGGTAGTTTGATTGAATCTCGATTGAGGAATCGTTGTGTTTCCAGGTTTGGAGCATCGACGTTGTTGAAGAGGTATAAGATGACTTAGACTGGAATGGAACATTTGACTCGAATCCGACTTGATTCGAGTGTTCCGAAGAATCACATTCTTGCATGTTATTTGCTTTTACTTGAAGTTAGTTGATTGAGTTATGTTTGCATTGCATTCATATTGAGCTAAGAATACTTGATTTGAGCAGCGGGAATGTAAGGCCCGGGATTATTTAATTTTGATCCGAGAATATTTAATTTGGGAATATTTAGAGTATAGAATTAAATTCTAATATTCTTAAATGAATAAGGATTAAAATTGAATTAAATCGCTTTTTCAGGGACTGAATTGCAAATAGCGAAAAGTTTAGGGACTAAACTGCAATTTGGCTAATATTTATCTAAAATTATACTTATATTCAGCCATTTTTCACGTGAAGAGCAGAAAGAAAAGGAAGAAGATCAGTTCTAAACCTCACGCCATTTTTGTCTATTAAAAGCTTCGATTTTGCGTGATCCGGTCGTCAGAAATTCGAGATAAATATATATCTGCGATCACCGCTCCGAGAGCTTCGTTTTGGTACAAGTTTCATTCATATTTCTAAGACTTTATTTGTATGTTGAAGATGGAAATTTATGATTTTAAGATATAAGAATTTATGAGCTGTACCGATTACGTATTCGCAGACGGTTCGGAAAAAGACTATCTGTAATGAACTGGGCTGGCCCAGTTCATTCTTGAACTCATGATCTTCTCCCCGCTGGTGGGGAGTTTTTGCCCTCCCCAGGATTCGAACCTTGCACTCCAGGTCATAAATGCAATGTTCCCTTAATCCTGGTACCATTGTTGGATTGTTTTGGATATTGTTTGGATTTGCGGTTTGTAGCCGTAACGTCGTCGATTCGCAAAATGTCAAGACTTTGATATTATTGATTAAAAGGAGTATGGTTTGAGTTGCATCTGATCTTGTTAGTTATTCGATATGTTATTTCTCAGCTTTCATTCGAAGATTGACGACTTGAGAATCCCGATTCAAACCGAGAAGGAGTTGAAGCAAGGTTTGCTAGCATTGTATTTGAAATGAAGTTGAGAAGCTGAGCAGATTTTGACATGTTGTTGTTGATTGTATTTACAGATTTGAAGTACTTTCAGACTCGACATTGAAAGGTATAAATGACAGCGAATCCAGATGGGATAGAACACTCGAAATAACTATTGTTTCGAGTATTCCCTTGTTAATCACATACTTGGTTGATTATGTATTTTATGTGATTAGATGCTTTGATTGCTTTACATGTTTATGTGATTAGTTGTTCAAGATGTTTTATAGCATTTAATGCATACAAAACATGTTGCATTAATCTTGAATTCCAGCCAGATAAGCACAGAGGGTTGAAAAGCCTAAAGTGCATATGATGTTTGTAGGGCTGTAGTTGAGTGGCACAGATTGTAGACTTACTTCCAGAGCCAGAAGACTCACTATAGTTGCACCAAAGTCAGAGGAAATAAAGTATTTAACTTCACCTCGATTGGTGAGTTGGTGTTCGTTAAAGATTTTATTTCCTCGGGATCCCAAAGAACTTATATCCTATTGATATTAGCTTGATAGCCTCTTTTGCCATATGCATTGCATTCACGTTTATTATCTCGCGCTTTATGTTGTTTATACTGGGATTTTATTCTCACCGGAGGTATCTGGCTATTGCTTTGTTCTGTATGTGTGCATGGCAATAGGTGGGGCAGGAGCTAGTCAGAAGAGACAGGGATAGCTCGAGATAGAGTCTTAGCATGAGAGGACACGGGTTTTAGCAGCACGAAATGTACTTTGAGTTGATGAAAAGATACAAGAATGTTGTATAAGTTGTTGTATATGTCTTAGCTTGTGTATGGAAGCTTATAAGATGTTATAAGATAGCATGTATCTTATTTGGTAGATTGTACAAGAGATTATGGTTATTATTTCTACCTTTGACAACACTTTGTTAGCAGCAGATTTTTCAAGAATTGAAGCCCGCTCGATCGGGTGAAATTCACCGATCGAGCGAGCTATGTATTTTGCAAAACAGAGGAGTTGAATTTCTTGCCCGCTCGATCGGGTGACTTTCACCGATCGAGCGAGGCCAAGAATTCCCTGGACCCGAGAGCTTCTAGTTTGAGCTCGCTCGATCGGGCAACTTTCGCCGATCAAGCGAGACACTACAACTTTTAAAAAAAAAAATTTTTTTTTAGCTCTTGGTTCTTTATATCCTTTGTGTACTTGATTAATTGTTACTTATAATAAATTGCCCTAAGATAAGATTAGCAACCCGGGTCCCCACAACAGGTGGTATCAGAGCATAAGTTTCTGAATTTAGATAGAAGTTTATGAGCGGGGTAGATTGAGTCTGTCTGATTGTTTGATATCACATGAGATTACATGTTGTATCTGATTATGTGAATTATATGCTAGCATGCTTTATATTGCAAGATTTACATGATTGCATGATTTTGTGCTTTCATTGCTATTGCATGCTATATATGCAATTGTATTCCAGAGTATCCTCAGTCAGAACCTGAATTCTCATGAGAATGCATGAGAATGCTTATCAGAGAAGGATGGAATAAATTGTTTCATATGATATTGTTTATGCACTAATCTGTTTGATAATCAGATATGCCTCCCCGTAAAGCACCGGCCATTAGACAGCCATAAGTGGTTCCTGCAGCTGAACCAGCACCAGTACCACCACCAGCGGTTGAACCCTAGAATGCACAGGGTAGTACATCTGCTGATCCTTTGGATCCTACTGCTACTCCAATGGAGACTTTACTGAAGAGATTTCAGTCATTTAACCCGCCAACATTGAAGGGAACGGAAAACTCAGTGGATTGTGAGAATTGGCTTGAAGATATCGAACAGCTGTTTGAGTCAATTTATTATACCGATGATTGTCGTATCCGACTGGTAATACATCAACTTCAGGATGTTGCTAAAAGTTGGTTGATTACTACAAAATGGGCATTGGAACAACGAGGTACGATTATCACCTGGACTGTATTTAAAACTGAGTTCTATCAACGTTTCTTTCCAGTCTCCTACAGGAAGGATAAGGGTGCTGAATTTGCCAATCTAAGGCAAGGCAACTTGAATATTGAGGAATATGTGGCCAAATTTTCAAGTCTTTTGAAGTTTGCTCCACATATAGCAGCAATTGATGAAGCAATGGCAAATCAGTTTATCAATGGCCTTAATCCAGATGTGTTGTGGGGACCCGGGTTGCTAATCTCATCTTAGGGCAATAAATGATTAATTAACAATTAATCAAACAATACATGAATAATAGACCAAGAGCTAAAAAATTTTATTTTTTTTAAAGAAGGCCCCTCGCTCGATCGGGCAAACTTTGCCGATCGAGCGAGCTAAATATTCAAACTCTCGGCCTGCACCCATTTTGGCCTCGCTCGATCGGTGAAATCTTACCGATCGAGCGAGCCCAAAATTTCAACCTTCTGTTGAGCAACAAAAAACCTCGCTCGATCAGTGAAATCCTACCGATCGAGCGAGCTGTGTTTCCAGAAAATCTGCAGGAAACACTCTTATTATCAACCAAGGAACATGCATAAATATACTCTTTGATAAGCTACCAAATAATATACATGCATTGACAAATAAATCCTAATATTCAAATACATCCATTCTAGAATATAAACTAGGATTCACATAAACATATACAAGATTCCTTGTCTTCTAACATGTTTGTATACAATACATATCAGCTGCTTAAAACCCGAATCTCCACTTCTAATCTTTCAATCTCGTGTTATCCAAGTCACATCTGACTCACTCATGCCCCCAACCTGATGCAGTGCACACATACAAACAAAGCAACAGCCGGATAACTCCGGTGAGAATAAATCTCAGTATGAAAGACATGTATATACATCATGAAAGCATATGGAATCTATATGCTATTAAACTCTAAAATAATAAAACATGTAATAACATGTAAATCATAGAATCATCATCGATGCTTAAACTCTTAACACATAATGATTCATCTAAAGCAATAGCACACATTCATATCTAGAATAGTGTATCACAACATGCTAGCATTTATATCTGCATAATCTAAACCATAACAATCTCTAGGTTAATGCATAAATGCAATGCATGTGCCAAGGAATAGGCTATCTAATCTGATATCAATAAAGCTTAGTTCTTTGGGATCCCGAGGAATAAAATAACTATCAAACCGCCGACACTCCCAATCGAGGCGGCATCAAGTATTTTAATCCTCTGACTTTGGTGCAATTATAGAGAGTCTTCTGGCTCTGAAAGCGAAGGCTGCAATCCATGCCACTCAACTATAATTCTCCAAACGTCATTTCGCAATCTAGGCTAATCTGCCCTTATGCTTTACTGGCTGGAGTTCAAGATGAATGCAACATAAGCTGTATGCATTAAAGACTGTAAAACATCTTGAACATATAATCACATAATCAAAAAAAGCATCAAAACTCATATAAATCACATAAAAGCACTGAAACAACTAATTATGTGATTTCAGGATAACTCGAAAACCACCACGTTCTCGAGTTGTTTTACCTGGCAGGAATAATGTCGATTCATACCTTTCATCGCGATTCAAATATCTTGAATCTTTTGCCAATGCTGATCATCTCAGAGCTAGCCAAATCGGTCATCACAATCTGCTCATTTCAATTAGTGCTACTTGAAGGTGTTTTTGATTCAACTTCAAACACTTCAAGTTATTCGAACTCGAACTCGTCGATTCGACTTCAATAATCTTCAATTCAAATCTGAAATGGTTTATAACATAGCTAAACATCAATGTCCAATCTGAATCGATGTTTCTTTAAAGCTTATACAGTTCAAATCGCGCTAATACAATCGGAATTCAAACCGACGTCGCAACTATTCGAGTTCGATAAATCTTTTGATTCAAATATCATTATATCTACATTCTAAACTCAATCTCATATTCAATTCATCAACAATAAACTTGAAGATGAGCTCTAGACCTTTAGAATGCATATCAATTCAAAATCTTGAACCGGCGGCGTAACGATACAGATAAAATTCGAAATATGCAGCCCCATAATTTCAGAATTTCAACAAGTCTTTCAAAAATCGGAAACATGTTCAAACGACGATTTTTTCACGATCCGTCTTAGATATGCTATCGTCGTATATGCTAAAACATGTTTATACAATCAAATATTAATTCTAACAACAACTTAACATTTAAACATGGTAGAACTTCACAAAACTTACGTCAAAACGTAGCACTCGGAGCTGTGATCGCAAATATATGTTCAATCGGAAATTCTAACGGGTGGATCAATTTTTATCGGAGCTTGAAATGATGAAAATGGCGTTGGATTGATTTTTCAGACTTCTATGCCTTGTTTCTGCTCAATCCCACGTGAATTGCTAAGAAAAGAGTGAAATTTAGATATATATTGGCCTATTTACAGTTTAGTCCCTTAACTTTGGCCTAATTGCAATTCAGTCCCCGGACAAGCGATGTAATTCAATTTCAATCCTAAATAATTTAAGAATATTAGAATTTAATTCTAAACTCTAAATATTCTCAAATTAAATATTCTCGAATTAAAATTAAATCATTTCGGACCTTATCGTATATTAGTCCTCGAATTGCTCAATATTTGCAAATGGGTCCTTGCTCGGATTTCATCCTCAAATTAAATCCTTGATATTTATCATCTTGGAATTCACATCTTAAATTCCATAAATATCATCAAATATTTTTAATCTTTTAATTTAAGAATTTCGAATATTAAAATCTTAAAATCCGAAAATCCTCAAATTAAATATTTCTGACCCGACATTGAAATCTCTAATTTCCATACATTCTTAAATTCATCTTTTCACTTTTATTCGGCATTTAAATCTTAAATCCCGTAATTAAGAACTTAATATTTTCGGACCTTACAATTCCTCCTCTCTAAGGAATGATTTCGTCCTCGAAATCGCATTCGATCTTACTACTGATTCTCGTAAGCTGTATAGCCGACTGAAGTAATACGGACTTCAATTCTCTGAGCTTTCAATATCTATTCTGATATCTTCTCTTCTATAATATCTTACTCTTCCTGATCACTTCTGTAAAACATATAATCACCGAGTCAACTTATATCTAAGTTGCTCTTTCTCGTGATCTAATTCTGCATCAGTTCATCTGTCTTGCTTAACATCTTATCTACTTCTGTTGTATCTGAATTGAATGCACATACATATTCTAGCTGATATTCTTCAGCCAATGCATATGGATAACAATTCATCTATCTGACAATTCGAGTATTAATCCATAAGCTAGATCAAATACTCATAGGAATCAATTCTGAAACCTCTTTCTGAACCTATTGATGCTCGGAAAAGAACTTCTTAACTGATCATTCT
Organism: Henckelia pumila; assembly: GCF_033568475.1. Lineage (NCBI taxonomy): Eukaryota > Viridiplantae > Streptophyta > Magnoliopsida > Lamiales > Gesneriaceae > Henckelia > Henckelia pumila. The sequence continues at coordinate 13,716,058 of NC_133120.1, forward strand.
AGTCAGGCTTCAAATCTCTATCTGTTACTCATTTGCTAACTCTGTTAATGCTGCTCTACTCTCATTTTGTTCAAATCAATCTTCACAATCTCTATCTTTTCTTGACTTATATCTGGTCTGATAGCTGATATTTCTGTAAGATTGTGTCAATATAAAGACATTTCTGTGTTTCTGATCAATCAAACATAAAAATACTGTCTTTATATCTATCAAATAGCTGTTACAGGAATCATAGTAATCACGTGGCAAATAATCAATCAACTAGTACCGAATCTAGTACTATAGTTCTAAGCATATCCTCGGAAATCTGGATAATCACATCTGATAGTCCACTAATCAGAGAATGGTATAATGAAATCTCATACAACCAAACACTCAGAACATCTGACAATCAATGCCACAATCTAGAAAATAAATCTAAAGTCTCTATCTTGACAATAGATTTCAATAATTCATGTAATCTGATCATCTTGTTACATACATAATCAGTATCTCTTTATGTTTGTATCATATCTAATACAACATATTCGTGAATCTGTCGAAATCTACTACACTCTAAATCGCAAAATCATGACGATTCGAGTAGATTCGAACCAAAGTCGTTCAAAAAGTTGATCTGATTTCAACTCTTATGTAACTAATCTGTTACAGAAACCACTTGAGTTCTTCTTTTCTGCTTCTTTTACTGGAATTTTCGTATTGGTACTGTTAATTATGTCGTATCTGCTTTCATTTCTTTCATCAATACTAATTTCCAAGTACTGACTACATTTAAGTCATACATGTTTCGACAACTGAATGGATATTAAATCTGTTGTCATATGCCTCTTTCAGAATCTGATATTCCATATCTAGAATATCTGGCATAATCAAACGATTATTCACCGCAAAAATTCATCTGTTCTGCTCTGCTGTCTTATATCTTATCTTCATCTTGCGTTCTCAATCAATATTTTAGTGCTTGATCTTAAGATCCATGTTGCGTTTATCTTTTCAAACCAATCGAGTTTAGCTTGGATCGCAATAATTCTGATCATTTAAGTATCTATCAAGCATAAACATTCAACAAGTATAGATTTGTACCCAATAAATCCATCAATTATCTAAAACCCATAAATCTTGCTAGTATTCTGAATCTGAATTTCTATCAGTTACAAGCCAAATTCTTCAAGATAAACTGAATATGCACATCAAATAATCAAGAATTCTCAAATTTCAAATCAAAGGAACTCGCTCAAGTCAAGGTCACCCAAAATCAAACATTCTGAATGACAAAATCTGCATAGTGAAAACAACTCACTTGCATATCAAAAATTAAAGCGAGTAAATCAAATCAGACTCTAGCAAAAGAATAAGATCAATAAAAATCGATCGAGGTCGAATACAAAAACCTCAGAATCGATAGCAAGAAATTCAAGAATCATGATTTCTATGATGGAATAGCTTCAGCAAAATTGAAGAAAAAGCTCAACTGTAACTGATTTTTCTTATTCTCTATTGATATGAGTTCATTTATTAATTCTTAACTGACAATAGTCGAATATAATCTTTTCGACGTAACTTATTGTCATAGAATTAATCATCATTTCGGTACTACATAACTCTTTTCTACTCAATCTGCTAGTTGTTTCTGAAGTTCTTCATTTCAAGTAATGCTCTTCTATACGAGTTGCCATAATACTTTCGTACTAGACACCACTCTATATAGACCTGCATTCATGTCGTAGAAAGGTCAAAATATGTCATTGAACTATTTCTGTACATTCTAACCACTGACATAGCTGTCAATTCTAGGTTAATTATGTACTAGTTCAATATATCGACTAGACTTCTACTGACATTCTTCCACGGTCAAACGTGATATAATCAGTACCGAATTAACCAAATCTAATTTCTGAAACTCATATCATAAATTGCTAGTCATATCTATTTCTTTATTAGTGCACGGATTCAATCAACTGGTAACTGGTACTCAGTTATTGCATTAATATCTATAATGAATTCTAGCCTAATATCTCACACCTGATATCAGCACATTCAATCTTATTTCCTCAATTCTGTATTTCATAGAATCTTACAAATATATTCCATCTACTCAAAGGCAAAAATCTCAGCAAATATATTGAATAAAGGCTCATCAGATACGGATTATAGCATAACAAATCACTAATATATGACTGTATACTATGCAATCAATATATAAGCGGTTAACTAGAATTAACTCACTTACCTATAATATTCTTATCTGATACAACTTGAGCCTTTCAATCTTTGCTGCTGTTGCCACTATCTCTTGCTTCATAGATATACTGCTATGGAAGTTGTAGTGGAGGTGATGATCAGAGTTTTTCCACAATTACAGAGGCATGAATAAAAATTCAACTCTGCCTCGTACTACCGGTTCATGATTTCGTTCCTCTATTACTGGCTTGAAATCGACTTATGCGTCTCTACTGTTCTATCATCTTTAGCATATACGGAAAGAAACAATTCTGTTTACTTACCTGCCAAACAATTTCAGTACTGATTCTGGCAACTTCACCAACTTCGTGCTAAGTCCTAGAGTTGATATAAAATCAAGCTAATTCTATGTTCATCTGAATATGCTTCACTTGAACAGCTGATCCAGCTGATCCAGCTCTTCAAATCAACTCCTTTCTAGACATAGCATATTCTGTATCTTTCTGAGTTGATGATTCATAGCTTTGGAGTTGATACTCCTCAGTGCATCGGTTCAAAACCTTACCTCAACACGGTTCTGTTCTATCTGAGGTTCTGTTCTGTCTGAGGTTCCCATGCTATCTGCATAAGCTGTCTTATTCGATAACAGAAGCAATATATATGGCAAAGATTATAACATACAATTTAAGTATAACATACATATAATCTCATGCTTCTGAATAAAACACATGCTTGCAAATTCTCATGATTTTCACATAATACATGTTTGCAACGAATTCATTTATTCTGATGAATTCAAGAAATCATGCATACCTATCAGCATATAAGCATGTAATTCGCATATCGATAGAGCAAGCAGTGTTCAATCAAACAATCATTGCCGCATACAATTCTGTAAAGCAAGTAAAGCATAATCATGCAATACTATAAATGCATGCGACTCAATCTACCCCGCTCAACTTCTATCTTAGTCCAAGACTTTATGCTATGATACCACCTGTTGTGGGGACCCGTGTTGCTAATCTCATCTTAGGGCAATAAATGATTAATTAACAATTAATCAAACAATACATGAATAATAGACCAAGAGCTAAAATTTTATTTTTTTTTTAAAGAAGGCCCCTCGCTCGATCGGGAAAACTTTGCCGATCGAGCGAGCTAAATATTCAAACTCTCGGCCTGCACCCATTTTGGCCTCGCTCGATCGGTGAAATCCTACCGATCGAGCGAGCTGTGTTTCCAGAAAATCTGCAGGAAACACTCTTATTATCAACCAAGGAACATGCATAAATATACTCTTTGATAAGCTACCAAATAATATACATGCATTGACAAATAAATTCTAATATTCAAATACATTCATTCTTGAATATAAACTAGGATTCACATAAACATATACAAGATTCCTTGTCTTCTAACATGTTTGTATACAATACATATCAGCTGCTTAAAACCCGAATCTCCACTTCTAATCTTTCAATCTCGTGCTATCCAAGTCACATCTGACTCACTCATGCCCCCAACCTGATGCAGTGCACACATACAAACAAAGCAACAGCCGGATAACTCCGGTGAGAATAAATCTCAGTACGAAAGACATATATATACATCATGAAAGCATATGGAATCTATATGCTATAAAAACATGTAATAACATGTAAATCATAGAATCATCATCGATGCTTAAACTCTTAACACATAATGATTCATCTAAAGAAATAGCACACATTCATATCTAGAATAGTGTATCACGACATTCTTGCATTTATATCTGCATAATCTAAACCATAGCAATCTCTAGGTTAATGCATAAATGCAATGCATGTGCCAAGGAATAGGCTATCAAATCTGATATCAATAAAGCTTAGTTCTTTGGGATCCCGAGGAATGAAATAACTATCAAAACGCCGATACTACCAATCGAGGCGGCATCAAGTATTATAATCCTCTGACTTTGGTACAATTATAGAGAGTCTTCTGGCTCTGAAAGTGAAGGCTGCAATCCATGCCACTCAACTATAATTCTCCAAACGTCATTTCGCAATCTAGGCTAATCTTCCCTTATGCTTTACAGGCTGGAGTTCAAGATGAATGCAACATAAGTTGTATGCATTAAAGACTGTAAAACATCTTGAACATATAATCACATAATCAAACAAAGCATCAAAACTCATATAAATCACATAAAAGCACTGAAACAACTAAGTATGTGATTTCAGGATAACTCGAAAACCACCACGTTCTCGAGTTGTTCTACCTGGCAGGAATAATGTTGATTCATACCTTTCATCGCGATTCAAATATCTTGAATCTGTTGCCAATGCTGATCATCTCTAAGCTAGCCAAATCGGTCATCACAATCTGCTCATTTCAATCAGTGCTACTTGAAGGTGTTTTTTATTCAACTTCAAACACTTCAAGTTATTCGAAATCGAACTCGTCGATTCGACTTCAATAATCTTCAATTCAAATCTGAAATGGTTTATAACATAGCTAAACATCAATGTCCAATCTGAATCGATGTTTCTTTAAAGCTTATACAGTTCAAATCGTGCTAATACAATCGGAATTCAAACCGACGTCGCAACTATTCGAGTTCGATAAATCTTTTGATTCAAATATCATTATATCTACATTTTAAACTCAATCTCATATTCAATTCATCTACAATAAACTTGAAGATGAGCTCTAGACCTTTAGAATGCATATCAATTCAAAATCTTGAACCGGCGGCGTAACGATACGATTTCAGTATTTCCAAAAGCATAAACATCAATATGATAATCATATCAATCTCATATCATCACCAATTCTACAGCTAAAATTCGAAATATGCATCCCCATAATTTCAGAATTTCAACAAGTCTTTCAAAAATCGGAAACATGTTCAAACGACGATCTTTTCACGATCCGTCTTAGATATGCTATCGTCGTATATGCTAGAACATGTTTATACAATCAAATATTAATTCTAACAACAACTTAACATTCAAACATGGTAGAACTTCACAAAACTTACGTCAAAACGTAGCACTCGGAGCTGTGATCGCAAATATATGTTCAATCAGAAATTCTACCGGGCGGATCAATTTTTATCGGAGCTTGAAATGATGAAAATGGCTTTGGATTGGTTTTTCAGATTTCTTTGCCTTGTTTCTGCTCAATCCCACATGAATTGCTAAGAAAATAGTGAAATTTAGATATATATTGGCCTATTTGAGGTTTAGTCCCTTAACTTTGGCCTAATTACAATTTAGTCCCCGAACAAGCGATGTAATTCAATTTCAATCCTACATAATTTAAGAATATTATAATTTAATTCTAAACTCTAAATATTCTCAAATTAAATATTCTCGGATTAAAATTAAATCATTTCGGACCTTATCGCATTTTAGTCCTCGAATTGCTCAATATTTGCAAATGGGTCCTTGCTCGGATTTCATCCTCAAATTAAATCCTTGATATTTATCATCTTTGAATTCACATCTTAAATTCCATAAATATCAATTCAAATATTTTTAATCTTTTAGTTTAAGAATTCCGGATATTAAAATCTTAAAATCCGAAAATTCTCAAATTAAATATTTCTGACCCGACATTGAAATCTCTAATTTCCATATATTCTTAAATTCATCTTTTCACTTTTATTCGGCATTTAAATCTTAAATCCCGTAATTAAGAACTTAATATTTTTGGACCTTACATGTGTTTACCTTGGTGAACAGTGGAAGACCTAATACTTTTGCCGATGCTTTGAACAGAGCTAAGGGAGCAGAAGCGGGGTTATTACGACAACGAGGAACACCATTCATTCCCCAGCCATTTCCACAGCTTGTATCAACATCAGTTCCACATAATCCGCCACATTTTCAGCAACCATCTTCCAGATTTGAGGGAGGAAGCAGTGTCAGAAAGGATTCTCATTTCAAGCCTAAAGGGAAACCTTTTAAGCGGGCAGGCAGTAGTTCTTCCAGTTCTAGTGGACAGCGACAGTTTGGTACAGGTCAGAGAACTGGTGAATCAGGAGTCTTTTGTGGTAAGTGTGGTGGACGACATACTATCAATCAGTGCAAAGGTGTATTAGGTAATTGAAATATTTGTCGCCAACCAGGTCACTATGCCAAAGTATGCCCCCAACGAGCTATGGGTGAAAGTTCTTCTCGACCAACACCGCAGGCAGAAAAGCAATCAGTGCATTCATTCCAGCCTCAACAACCTCAGCAACAGCCCAGAGCAGGAGGAAGCCAGACTGTGACTCAACCTCCTAGACAACAGGATCGAGTCTTTGCACTTACTGAGGAACAGGCTCAGGCAGCACCTGACGATGTCATAGCAGGTAACTGCTTTATTTATGGTTATCCTGCCTATGTTTTGATAGATACAGGTGCATCACATACATTCATCTATGAAAAATTTGCTATGATGCATTCTTTATTGTCTGAGCCATTGCCTATTGTTATTTCTATTTCTTCACCTTTGGGTGAAGGTATTGTAGTGACCCTGCATGGTATCACCTAATAACTGGCAACTAATAGCATGCATTAAACTTAATATAGCAAAATAACTTAACAGAGTAAAACATGCGGAAACAAAACCATAAAATACATCACCTTAGTAATAAAATCTAGGCTTAAATCTGTAGTGATACAACCAAATCGAAAACTTAAACAGTAAACATTATACAGCTGTTGGAGAACGCGGCGATCAGATCAAACAGAATTGATACCCGGTGCAGCGGAAGTTTAAAAATTTTATATGGAACGATTCCATAATGGGTATCAAAACTTTACGATTAAATTGTGTGTGTAAAAATTAAATAACAATTATAAATTTTTACCTCCAATCTCGAATCGAGATTATGGACACCAACAGATTACTCTGCTCTTGTTGTATATCCCTGGAACTGATGGACGAACTGTTCTTCAATCAGGTCCACGAACGGATAATTAATCCCTCTGATAGATTGCACTAGAAAATCTATCAGAAGTTTCTATGAAGAGAATTAACTAATTTGATCCGTTAAACCAGACTGTAATTCAAAATTCACAGACTGGATTTTCCGAGTAGAGGGGAGGGGGGCGGCCACTGTCAGAGAAAAATACTAGGTTTTTCGAAAATTTGTGACCTGTTGTATCTAATTTCTGTACTGCAATAACTTATTTATAATGTAGGCCGCTAGCAGCTTAGGGCCCATTAGTCATAAGTTCAAGCCCGACAAGCAAAGCCCGCATGTTCAGAAATTAATATAAAATTCATCATGACTCCGATTGATAAACCGATTTCACCAATGTGCACAGAAACCATTTCTGCACCTTTTAAAGTCAAGATAAATTTTTCTGAATCCGAATTCAGTGGTTTCCAAAAATGCCCATCCCTATGTCATTTTAGGAAATCTTACTCCTCTACTCATAATTAAGAAGTCCAACTTCTTTGTTCATTAAATTTAACTCTTTAAATTTAACTATCTCAACGGGGATTAAAAATCCATTACTCTGTGTGACCCTCAATGGTTCATGGATACAACTAGCCGTGGGCTCACAACTCCTTGTGACTCGGAACAACAATTTCCGACTTGCCCAACGAATTATGGTAAGAGCGCCTAGAACCATCGCCCCATGATTCCCTAGGTATCACTGATAGTGCCTGCAAGAACCAATAGATTTTGGTTAGCGTACAGTACGGTCCCTTCATCCATATATCCCGATCGAATCAACAACCATTGGTAAATCGAGAGTCGTTCGAGATTCGATAACTATGCAATACATCTTGAAGATCAAATAGTGACATCGCATGTGCTACTAAGAAACCATTTATTAAAACACATCATGTACTCTGGCCAGAGATTCGTCACACTAATATCTCCTCAGATCGCATAGCATATCCACACTCGCAAGTATGTGGTGAATCCTTGACAACAAAGCATCGACTCCTATATGTGTTGTAACTGTACCCAATCCCGACACCTGATGACCCCAATAGAGTCGGTAAATGAGTCAAAGCACAGTACTAGCATATAGAGTCTCAATGATGTTTCAAGTAGTAAGGACTAATGGTGTACAACCAAAACCGCGGACTTTATCCACTCGATAAGTGATAACCACTTGGAAAGTCCGGATAGGGTAGTTCGATCATTCATCGTATGAATATCCATTTGCATGCTTCGAACATCTCTATGTTCCTTACCAATGAAACGTGGTACTCTGCATCGCAAATGCTAGTCTCAAACTCGAGCGATCCTTATCCTTATTATCGGACGGCTCAATCGACTAGGAACAGTTTAGAATATACAGTGACTATAAGATGTGTTTTATGATAGACATCTCCATGTTCTACCACATCTTACATACACTATAGTATATTCAAGGTCTTTATCAAAACAACAATAGTATATCACAATATAACAATATGAAGAAAGATAAAGTCATTGCCATTAATAAAAGTGTAAATTATATTAAACAAAAGATTGTTTATACAAAGAGTCATCAAAGCCCTTAGCCACAAGTTGGCTCACCGGGCACCTACTCTTTCAATCTCCCACTTGCCCTAAAGCCAACTAGTCATACTACGTAGACCCATTCCTTCGCGATGTTTGTCAAATAATGGTCATGGCAAGGGCTTAGTAAGTGGATCACCGATATTGTCTGCAGAGGCCACTCTTTCGACAGTGATGTCTCCTCTTTCCACAATCTCCCGGATGATGTGGTATTTCCTCAGTACGTGTTTGGATCTTTGATGAGACCTTGGTTCCTTTGCCTGAGACAAGGCACCCGTGTTGTCACAGTACACCGGGACTGGACCAACAACTTCAGGAATGACGCCCAACTCTTGGACGAAATTCCTCATCCAAACAGCCTCTTTAGCAGCAGCTGATGCTGCAATGTATTCTGCCTCAGTGGTGGAATCCGCTGTGGTGTCCTGCTTGGAACTCTTCCAAGAGACAGCACCGCCATTGAGCATGAACACAAATCCAGAGGTTGACTTCGAGTCATCCACGTCACTTTGGAAGCTAGAGTCGGTATAGCCTTCCAATTTTAGTTCTCTTCCTCCATATACCATGAACATATTCTTAGTCCTTCGTAAGTACTTAAGAATGTCCTTCACGGCTTTCCAATGCATTTGACCGGGATTAGCTTGATATCTGCTCGTGACACTCAGAGCAAATGCTACATCCGGTCTGGTAGATATCATCCCATACATGATACTACCTATGGCTGACGCATATGGTACATGTGTCATTTTCTCTATCTCTTCATCCGTCTTGGGACACATAGACTTGGATAGAGAAACTCCATGACACATGGGCAGATGTCCTCTCTTGGACCCATCCATTGAAAACCGTTTCAATATGGTGTCGATGTAGGTTGCTTGCGTGAGTCCTATCATTCTCTTAGATCTATCTCTATAGATCTGTATCCCTAGAATATAGGATGCCTCACCCAAATCCTTCATCGAGAATCTACCTGATAACCATATCTTTGTTGACTGCAACATCCCTACGTCATTCCCAATGAGTAGGATGTCATCAACATAAAGTACTAAGAATGTCACAGCATCCTTAACTACTTTCTTGTACACGCATGGTTCCTCCGGGTTCTTGATGAAACCAAAATCCTTTATTGTTTCATCAAATTTCTGGTTCCAACTTCTTGATGCTTGTTTTAGACCATAAATTGATCTCTGAAGCTTGCATACCTTATGCTCGCTTCCCATGGATGTGTACCCCTCAGGCCGCTTCATATAGATTTCTTCCTTAATGTCTCCATTAAGAAAAGCAGTCTTCACATCCATTTGCCATATCTCCTAGTCATACCAAGCAGCTATGGCAATAAGGATTCTTATGGACTTGAACATTGCAACTGGTGAAAAGGTTTCATCATAGTCAACTCCTTGTCTTTGAGTATAACCTTTCGCCACCAATCGCGCCTTGTAGGTCAATACCTTACCATCAGGCCCAAGCTTTCTCTTGTAGATCCATTTACACCCTATTGGAACAATTCCATCGGGAGGATCTACTAAAGACCAAACTTGGTTTGTATGCATCGAATCTATTTCCGACTACATAGCTTCAAGCCATAAATTTGAATCCGCATCAGAAATTGCTTCTTTGAAGTTTCTTGGATCATATCCAACATCGGGTTCATCTTGATCCCCTTCAAGAAGAAGACCATATCGAATAGGAGGTCTAGAAGTCCTCTCGGATCTTCTAGGTATAGGCATGTCTATCAATGGTTCCTGAGGTGTAGGATCGTTATTTTGTATTTCGGGTTTTTCTCGAATTTCTTCGAGTTCCATCATCTCGCCTTTCTTATCCAATAAGAACTCCTTCTCCAAGAAGGTGGCATTCCTTGAAACAAACACCTTTGTTTCAGCAGGATGATAGAAATAATATCTGATTGAATTCTTCGGATACCCTACAAAATAACATAAGGTGGATCGACTATCCAACTTATCTCCCACTGTCTGCTTCACGTAAGCAGGACATCCCCAAATCCTCAAGTACGAATACTTAGGAGCTTTGCCATTCCATAACTCGTATGGTGTTTTGTCCACTGCTTTAGTGTGGACGTTGTTCAACAACAATACCGCCGTTTCAAGCGCATAGCCCCAAAACGAAGGTGGAAGATCAGTGAAGCTAATCATGGATCGAACCATGTCCAACAAAGTTCGATTACGACGCTCCGATACACCATTCAGCTGTGGTGTCATAGGAGGAGTCCACTGAGAGAGAATCCCATTCTCTTTTAGATAGTCCAAAAACTCGGTACTCAAGTATTCTCCACCTCGATCCGATCGAAGTGCTTTAATACTTTTACCTAGCTTGTTTTCTACTTCAGCCTTGAATTCTTTGAACTTTTCAAATGCTTTAGACTTATATTTCATTAAATATAAATACCCATACCTAGAATAATCATCAGTAAAGGTAATGAAGAAGGTGTGACCATATTGAGTACCAATTCTAATTGGACCACAAACATCTGTATGGATCAAATCCAACAGATTTTGACTACGCTCAGGTTTCCCCTTAAAAGGAGATTTAGTCATTTTTCCTTTCAGGCAGGACTCACAAGTAGGTAGAGAGTTAATATCAGACATATCAAACATGCCCTCTCCCACTAGCTTGTTCATCCTCCTTGAGGAAATATGACCTAGCCTAGCATGCCATAGGTTTGTCGGGTTTTGACTATCGATTTTTCTTTTGTTTGTTGTTACCGGTTTATCAACATAATTTATTGGAACATCTTTTAATTTTAAGTTATATAGATCGTTTTCAAGTTGTCCATTTCCAATCAAACATTCATTCTTGTAAATATTGCAAATCCCATTCACAAAATTGCAAGAAAAACCATCTCTATCAAGCATAGAAACAGAAATAATGTTTTTAATCAAATCTGGAACAAATAAAACATCTCTCAAAAGTAACTTAAAATCGTTCTGCAAAATTAAATAAACGTCTCCTACAGCTTTAGCTTCAACTCTAGAACCATTTCCGAGCCTCAGCTGGGTCTCACCCATTCTAAGCTTGCGACTTCTTGTCATCATTTGCAACTCATTGCAAATGTGAGATCTACATCTGGTATCCAATACCCAAGAAGTAATATTAAGAAAAACATTTATTTCAATGTAAAACATACCCTTTGCAGTTCGCAACTGCTCGAGGTATTCCTTGCAGTTACGTTTCCAATGATCGGGTTTCTTGCAGTGATGGCAAACTTGTTTAGACTTGTCCAATTTTGTACGTAACATTTGGCCTTGAGATCATTGTCCAACCATTTCTCTAGTTCGGCCAACCTTTCGGTAGTTACATCAGCCGGGGCTATTTTCGGAGAAGCCTTTTCTAACACTTAGAAAATCTTTTCCGAACTCAGGACATTCTTAACTTTATGGAACCATTCCGTATAGTTGCGCCAGAAAGTTTGTTTTGTTCGAGAACATGTGGATTACGAATTCATTGTAATGAAATACTGAGTTGAAACAGACAATAATCGATGATTGTTTAATTAATTTACTAAGACATAAAATAGGAAAAATTTATTTTATGAATCTCACTCCCACTATTTTAACGATTTCACTACCCTCTAGTGAAAACGGGAAACTATTTTCCTTAGTGGGAACATGGAGTCCAATTGACAAACTATGGTCCCGAATAATATCAGCCAACCATAATTTTCAAAAGGTAGAGCCCAATTTCTTCCAAAGCAACCTCCACGTTTTTACCTCATGTCCAATAAGGGCCCAAAAATATGACGCCGTTTATTGTGACATGTCAAGATGACCCATCAATATTAAGTTGTGATGGACGGTCGCCATGTGGATCCCCCAATAATATGAGCCGATCCCATGGGAGTTCCACCCAACTTACAACATGTGTCGATCCAATGTACAGCTTTCCGACGAACGGGCCCCTCCAATAATATGAGCCGGACCGTATCCGCGGGTAGCATCTCATACATTGATCATTGATGGAAGGTAGGAACATTTAAACAATTTTAAATTTCCTTTATTTATCTTGATATCAATTTTAAATCATATTTAAAATGAGGGATTTTAATTTTGAAAATTTGTCTCATCATTTTTTAAATTTTGTATGCTTGCCGGATTCACACAATTTTGTCTAAAACATGCATACAACAATAATATCATATATTATATAGGATGATCGATTCCATTTCTAATCGATCCGTGGTTGCCAATCATGAGTCTTAGTCCAATCCTAGGTAATATGCAGGTATGCAATGCAATCCTATTATATTATGCTTCCAATTTACATTTCTTCTGTCTTTATTGTCTGCTGGGCCCACCTCCGTCTTCAAATCTTCATCTCCCACTAAGTCTAATGTATTTACAATAAATAACCATGACATGTAGGGGATACATTTTTCAGGGGTGGGAACGGGCCATAAACCAAACCCACTTTTATTACATATGACAATTCATATTGGGCCATAAACCAGGCCCATTAATAAATCCAACAACAATAAAAACAAATGTAAATTCCTAACATACACCTACAAAATTGGTCATGGCAATCGATCATCCTTATCCAATAACATTTAATTCAGAATTAATTTATTGGATAACATGCAATGGCAATTTAAATTTAAAAGGATAAAATCATATTCCATATATAAAATCTTATTTTACATACAAAATCATATTTTATCTTTTTATCAAATAAAATCATATTTTATCTATAAAATCCAATTTTATACATAAAATCATATTTTACTCAATATATCCATAAGATCATATCTTATCATCAATTGTACCAAAAATAATTAATTTCATAAAATCTGATTTAACGGATAAAATATATAAATTTTCCAAAAATTCAAATTTATCCAAAAATCAATTTTAAAATTTTCGGACTCGAACAATTCGATCCGACGCCTCGTGGACCAATCAAAAACAATTTTCGATCGGACCAAAAATAGAATTTTAACATATTAAAATTTAATTTTAAAATAAAAAAAAATTAATTTTTCGTTAGCCGCCCGGGACACTCCCGGGCTGCCCGCGCCCCCAAAGGGCTCGGGCCGGGCAGCGATCACATCGCTGCCCCCCCCGGGAAGCGATCCAATCGCTGCCCGGGTTTTGCCCGAAAAAAAATTTTTATTTTAAAATATTTATTTTGTTTCAAAAACCGAGGCTTAAAAATTTTTGTACAATCGATTAATTTAATCGCTTGATCTGAGCAACCTGTCTCTTATACCACTGTTGGAGAACGCGGCGATCAGATCAAACAGAATTGATACCCTGTGCAGCGGAAGTTTAAAAATTTTATATGGAACGATTCCATAATGGGTATCAAAACTTTACGATTAAATTGTGTGTGTAAAAATTAAATAACAATTATAAATTTTTACCTCCAATCTCGAATCGAGATTATGGACACCAACAGATTGCTCTGCTCTTCTTGTATATCCCTGGAATGAAAGAGTGGGTGCCCGGTGAGCCAACTTGTGGCTAAGGGCTTTGATGACTCTTTGTATAAACAATCTTTTGTTTAATATAATTTACACTTTTATTAATGGCAATGACTTTATCTTTCTTCATATTGTTATATTGTGATATTCTATTGTTGTTTTGATAAAGACCTTGAATATACTATAGTGTATGTAAGATGTGGTAGTACATGGGGATGTCTATCATGAAACACATCTTATAGTCACTATATATTCTAAACTGTTCCTAGTCGATTGAGCCGTCCGATAATAAGGATAAGGATCGCTCGAGTTTGAGACTAGCATTTGCAATGCAGAGTACCACGTTTCATTGGTAAGGAACATAGAGATGTTCGAAGCATGCAAATGGATATTCATATGATGAATGATCGAACTACCCTATCCGGACTTTCCAAGTGGTTATCACTTATCGAGTGGATAAAGTCCGCGGTTTTGGTTGTACACCATTAGTCCTTACTACTTGAAACATCATTGAGACTCTATATGCTAGTACTGTGCTTTGACTCGTTTACCGACTCTATTGGGGTCATCAGGTGTCGAGAGTGGGTACAGTTACAACACATATAGGAGTCGATGCTTTGTTGTCAAGGATTCACCACATACTTGCGAGTGTGGATATCCTATGCGATCTGAGGAGATATTAGTGTGACGAATCTCTGGCCAGAGTACATGATGTTATTTAAGAAATGGTTTCTTAGTAGAACATGCGATGTCACTATTTGATCTTCAAGATGTATTGCATAGTTATCGAATCTCGAACGACTCTCGATATACCAATGGTTGTTGATTCGATCGGGATATATGGATGAAGGGACCGTACTGTACGCTAACCAAAATCTATTGGTTCTTGCAGGCACTATCAGTGATACCTAGGGAATCATGGGGCGATGTTGCTAGGCGCTCTTACCATGATTCGATGGGCAAGTCGGAAATTGTTGTTCCGAGTCACAAGGAGTTGTGAGCCCACGGCTAGCTGTATCCCTGAACCATTGAGGGTCACACAGAGTAATGGATTTTTAATCCCCGTTGAGATATTTAAATTTAAAGAGTTAAATTTAATGAACAAAGAAGTTGGACTTCTTATTTAAGAGTAGAGGAGTAAGATTTCCTAAAATGACATAGGGATGGACATTTTTGGAAATCACTGAATTCGGATTCAGAAAAATTTATCTTGACTTTGAAAGGTGCAGAAATGGTTTCTGTGCACATTGGTGAAATCGGTTTATCAATCGGAGTCATGATGAATTTTATATTAATTTCTGAACATGCGGGCTTTGCTTGTCGGGCTTGAACTTATGACTAATGGGCCCTAAGCTGTTAGTGGCCTACATTATGAATAAGTTATTGCAGTACAGAAATTACACACAACAGGTCAAAATTTTCGAAAAAACCCTATTTTTCTCTCAGTAGTGGCCGCCCCCCTTCTCCCCTCTGCTCGGAAAATCCAGTCTGTGAATTTTGAATTGCAGTCTGGTTTAACGGATCAAATTCGTTAATCTCTTCGTAGAAACTTCTGATAGATTTTCTAGTGTAATCTATCAGAGGGATTAAATATCCGTTCGTGGACCTGATTGAAGAACAGTTCGTCCATCAGTTCCAGGGATATACAACAAGAGCAGAGCAATCTGTTGGTGTCCATAATCTCGCTTCGAGATTGGAGGTAAAAATTTATAATTGTTATTTAATTTTTACACACACAATTTAATCGTAAAGGTTGATACCCATTATGGAATTGTTCCATATAAAAATTTTAAACTTTCGCTGCACCGGGTATCAATTCTGATTGATCTGATCGCCGCGTTTTCCAACAGTGGTATCAGAGCCAGGTTGCTCAGATCAAGCGATTAAATTAATCGATTGTACAAAAATTTTTTAAGCCTCGGTTTTTGAAACAAAATAAATATTTTAAAAAAAAAAAATTTTTTTCGGGCAAAAACCTGGGCAGCGATTGGATCGCTGCCCGGGGGGGGGGGGGGGGGCCCGCGATGGTCGCTGCCCTGCGCAGCGCTAGGCGCTGCACAGGGCGGCACACGGCGCTGCCCTAGGGGCAGCCGGGCTGCCCGGCCCGACCCCATTATTCCCGGGCTGCCCGCGGGAAAAATTAATTTTTTTTTTTTAATTTTTAAATTAAATTTTAATATGTTAAAATTCTATTTTTGGTCCTATCGAAAATTGTTTTTGATTGGTCCACGAGGCGTCGGATCGAATTGTTCGAGTCCGAAAATTTTAAAATTGATTTTTGGATAAATTTGAATTTTTGGAAAATTTAAATATTTTATCCGTTAAATTGAATTTTGAAATTAATTATTTTTGGTACAATTGATGATAAGATACGATCTTATGGATATATTGAGTAAAATATGATTTTATGTATAAAATTTGATTTTATAGATAAAATATGATTTTATTTGATAAAAAGATAAAATATGATTTTGTATGTAAAATAAGATTTTATATATGAAATATGATTTTATCCTTTTAAATTTAAATTGCCATTGCATGTTATCCAATAAATTAATTTTGAATTAAATGTTATTAGATAAGGATGATCGATTGCCATGACCAATTTTGTAGGTGTATGTTAGGAATTTACATTTGTTTTTATTGTTGTTGGATTTATTAATGGGCCTGGTTTATGGCCCAATATGAATTGTCATATGTAATAAAAGTGGGCTTGGTTTATGGCCCGTTCCCACCCCTTAAAAATGTATCCCATACTTGTCATTGTTATTTATTGTAAATACATTAGATTTAGTGGGAGATCAAGATTTGAAGATGGAGGTGGGCCCAGCAGACAATAAAGACAGAAGAAATGTAAATTGGAAGCAAAATGTAATAGGATTGCATTGCATACTGCATATTACCTAGGATTGGACTAAGACTCGTGATTGGCAACCACGGGTCGATTAGAAATGGAATCGATCATCCTATATAATATATGATATTATTGTTGTATGCATGTTTTAGACAAAATTGTGTGAATCCGGCAAGCATACAAAAATTTTAAAAATGATGAGACAAATTTTTATAATTAAAATCCCTAATTTTAAATATGATTTAAAATTGATATCAAGATAAATAAAGGAAATTTAAATTTGTTTAAATGTTCCTACCTTCCATCAACGATCAATGTATGAGATGCTACCCGCGGATACGGTCCGGCTCATATTATTGGGGGGGCCCGTTCGTCGGAAAGTTGTACATTGGATCGACACATGTTGTAAGTTGGGTGGAACTCCCATGGGATCGGCTCATATTATTGGGGGATCCACATGGCGACCGTCCATCACAACTTAATATTGATGGGTCATTTTGACATGTCACAATAAACGGCGTCATATTATTGGGCCCTTATTGGACATGAGGTAAAAACGTGGAGGTTACTTTGGAAGCAATTGGGCTCTACCTTTTGAAAATTATGGTTGGCTGATATTATTCGGGACCATAGTTTGTCAATTGGACTCCGTGTTCTCACTAAGGAAAACAGTTTCCCGTTTTCACTAGAGGGTAGTGAAATCGTTAAAATAGTGGGAGTGAGATTCATAAAATAAATTTCGCCTATTTTATGTCTTAGTAAATTCATTAAACAATCATTGATTATTGCCTGTTTCAACTCAGTATTTCATTACAATGAATTCGTAATCCACATGTTCTCGAACAAAATAAGTTGACTGGCGCAAACTATACGGAATGGTTCCGTAAGTTGAAGATTGTCTTGACTTCGGAGAAGATGCTCTACGTGTTAGAAAAATCTCCTCCGAAGGAAGCACCAGCTGACATAAGTCCGGAAGATTTAGCCAAACTTGATACATGGTGGGACCATGATATCAAGGCCAAATGCTATATGAAAGCCTCGATGTCTGATGAACTCCAGAGGCGATTTGAGGACACCGTGAATGCTTCTGACATTCACGTACAACTCAAGAAACTTTTTGGGGCTCAATCGAGGGCTGAAAGGTTCGCTACTGTAAAGGAGCTAATGACGTGTCGCATGCGTGAAGGGACTTCGGTCCGTGATCATGGGGTACGAGTGATTTGGCTCATACAGAAGTTGGTAACCCTTGATTTGGTGTTGGAGCATGAACTCAACGTGGACTTACTTCTGTCTCTTCCTTCTTCGTTTGACGGATTTGTGGTGAATTTCAATATGAACAAGATAGAGGCCTCCCTTGAAGAGATGGTCAATATGCTTGTGACATATGAATCCACATTAAAGAAGGATAAACCGGCTTTCTTGGTGGCCTCCTCTTCTTCTGCTAAGAAGGGGCCAAGTACAAAGGGTAAGAAACGTTCTGCCCCACCCAAGAAAATCGAACCAGAGAAGAAGTACAAGACAAAGGCTTCAAACATGGAAAAATCCAAGGATGTTTGCCTTTACTGCAAGAAGCCCGGTCATTGGAAGCGTAACTGCAAGGAATATCTAGAGCAGTTGCGAACTGCGAAGGGTATGTTTTATATTGAAATAAATGTTTCACTTAATACTACTTCTTGGGTATTGGATACCGGATGTGGATCTCACATTTGCAATGATATGTAGGTGATGACAAGAAGTCGCAGGCTTAGAATGGGTGAGACCCAGCTCAGGCTCGGAAATGGTTCCAGAGTTGAAGCTAAAGCTGTGGGAGATGTTTATTTATTTTTGCAGAACGGTTTTAAGTTACTTTTAAGAGATGTTTTATTTGTTCCGGATTTGATTAAAAACATTATTTCTGTTTCTATGCTTGATAGAGATGGTTATTCTTGAAATTTTGTGAATGGGATTTGCAGTATTTACAAGAATGAATGTTTGATTGGAAATGGACAACTTGAAAACGATCTATACAACTTAAAACTAAAAGACGTTCCAATAAATTATGTTGATAAACCGGCAACAACAAACAAAAGGAAAATCGATAGCCAAAACCCGGCAAACCTTTGGCACGCTAGGCTAGGTCATATTTCCTCAAGGAGGATGAACAAGCTAGTGGGAGAGGGCATGTTTGATATGTCTGATATTAACCCTCTACCTACTTGTGAATCCTGCCTAAAAGGAAAAATGACTAAATCTCCTTTTAAGGGGAAACCTGAGCGTAGTCAAAATCTGTTGGATTTGATCCATACAGATGTTTGTGGTCCATTTAGAGTTGGTACTCAATATTGCCACACCTACTTCATTACCTTTACTGAGGATTATTCGAGGTATGGGTATTTATATTTAATGAAATCTAAGTTTGAAGCATTTGAAAAGTTCAAAGAATTTAAGGCTGAAGTAGAAAACAAGCTAGGTAAAAGTATTAAAGCACTTCGATCGGATCGAGGTGGAGAATACTTAAGTACCGATTTTTTGGACTATCTAAAAGATAATGGGATTCTCTCTCAGTGGACTCCTCCTATGACACCACAGCTTAATGGTGTATCGGAGCGTCGTAATCGAACTTTGTTGGACATGGTTCGGTCCATGATGAGCTTCACTGAGCTTCCACCTTCGTTTTGGGGCTATGCGCTTGAAACAGCGGTATTGTTGTTGAACAACGTCCACACTAAAGCAGTGGAAAAAACACCATACGAGTTATGGAATGGCAAAGCTCCTAAGTATTCGTACTTGAGGATTTGGGGATGTCCTGCTTACGTGAAGCGGACAGTGGGAGATAAGTTGGATAGTCGATCCAGCTTATGTTATTTTGTAGGGTATCCGAAGAATTCAATCGGATATTATTTCTATTATCCTGCTGAAACAAAGGTGTTTGTTTCAAGGAATGCCACCTTCTTGGAGAAGGAGTTCTTATTGGATAAGAAAGGCGAGATGATGGAACTCGAAGAAATTCGAGAAGAACCCGAAATACAAAATAACGATCCTACACCTCAGGAACCATTGATAGACACGCCTGTACCTAGAAGATCCGAGAGGACTTCTAGACCTCCTATTCGATATGGTCTTCTTTTTGAAGGGGATCAAGATGAACCCGATGTTGGATGTGATCCAAGAAACTTCAAGGAAGCAATTTCTGATGCAGATTCAAATTTATGGCTTGAAGCTATGCAGTCGGAAATAGATTCGATGCATACAAACCAAGTTTGGTCTTTAGTAGATCCTCCCGATGGAATTGTTCCAATAGGGTGTAAATGGATCTACAGGAGAAAGCTTGGGCCTGATGGTAAGGTATTGACCTACAAGGCGCGATTGGTGGCGAAAGGTTATACTCAAAGACAAGGAGTTGACTATGATGAAACCTTTTCACCAGTTGCAATGTTCAAGTCCATAAGAATCCTTATTGCCATAGCTGCTTGGTATGACTATGAGAAATGGCAAATGGATGTGAAGACTGCTTTTCTTAATGGAGACATTAAGGAAGAAATCTATATGAAGCAGCCTGAGGGGTACACATCCATGGGAAGCGAGCATAAGGTATACAAGCTTCAGAGATCAATTTATGGTCTAAAACAAGCATCAAGAAGTTGGAACCAGAAATTTGATGAAACAATAAAGGATTTTGGTTTCATCAAGAACCCGGAGGAACCATGCGTGTACAAGAAAGTAGTTAAGGATGCTGTGACATTCTTAGTACTTTATGTTGATGACATCCTACTCATTGGGAATGATGTAGGGATGTTGCAGTCAACAAAGATATGGTTATCAGGTAGATTCTCGATGAAGGATTTGGGTGAGGCATCCTATATTCTTGGGATACAGATCTATAGAGATATATCTAAGAGAATGATAGGACTCACTCAATCAACCTACATCGACACCATATTGAAACGGTTTTCAATGGATGGGTCCAAGAGAGGACATCTACCCATGTGTAATGGAGTTTCTCTATCCAAGTCTATGTGTCCCAAGACTGATTAAGAGATAGAGAAAATGACACATGTACCATATGCGTCAGCCATAGGTAGTATCATGTATGGGATGATATCTACCAGACCGGATGTAGCATTTTCTCTGAGTGTCACGAGCAGATATCAAGCTAATCCCGGTCAAATGCATTGGAAAGCCGTGAAGGACATTCTTAAGTACTTACGAAGGACTAAGAATATGTTCATGGTATATGGAGGAAGAGAACTAAAATTGGAAGGCAATACCGACTCTAGATTCCAAAGTGACGTGGATGACTCGAAGTCAACCTCTGGATTTGTATTCATGCTCAATGGCGGTGCTGTCTCTTGGAAGAGTTCCAAGCAGGACACCACAGCGGATTCCACCACTAAGGCGGAATACATTGCAGCATCAGCTGCTGCTAAAGAGGCCGTTTGTATGAGGAATTTCGTCCAAGAGTTGGGCGTCATTCCTGAAGTTGTTGGTCCAGTCCCGGTGTACTGTGACAACACGGGAGCCGTTGCTCAGGCAAAGGAACCAAGGTCTCATCAAAGATCCAAACACGTACTGAGGAAATACCACATCATCCGGGAGATTGTGGAAAGAGGAGACATCACTGTCGAAAGAGTGGCCTCTGCAGACAATATCGCTGATCCACTTACTAAGCCCTTGCCAGGACCATTATTTGACAAACATCGCGAAGCAATGGGTCTACGTAGTATGACTAGTTGGCTATAGGGCAAGTGGGAGATTGAACGAGTGGGTGCCCGGTGAGCCAACTTGTGGCTAAGGGCTTTGATGACTCTTTGTATAAACAATCTTTTGTTTAATATAATTTACACTTTTATTAATGGCAATGACTTTATCTTTCTTCATATTGTTATATTGTGATATACTATTGTTGTTTTGATAAAGACCTTGAATATACTATAGTGTATGTAAGATGTGGTAGTACATGGGGATGTCTATCATGAAACACATCTTATAGTCACTGTATATTCTAAATTGTTCCTAGTCGATTGAGCCGTCCGATAATAAGTATAAGGATCGCTCGAGTTTGAGACTAGCATTTGCGATGCAGAGTACCACGTTTCATTGGTAAGGAACATAGAGATGTTCGAAGCATGCAAATGGATATTCATATGATGAATGATCGAACTATCCTATCCGGACTTTCCAAGTGGTTATCACTTATCGAATGGATAAAGTCCGCGGTTTTGGTTGTACACCATTAGTCCTTACTACTTGAAACATCATTGAGACTCTATATGCTAGTACTGTGCTTTGACTCGTTTACCGACTCTATTGGGGTCATCAGGTGTCGAGATTGGGTACAGTTACAACACATATAGGAGTCGATGCTTTGTTGTCAACGATTCACCACATACTTGCGAGTGTGGATATCCTATGCGATCTGAGGAGATATTAGTGTGACGAATCTCTGGCCAGAGTACATGATGTGATTTAAGAAATGGTTTCTTAGTAGCACATGCGAAGTCACTATTTGATCTTCAAGATGTATTGCATAGTTATCGAATCTCGAACGACTCTCGATATACCAATGGTTGTTGATTTTATCGGGATATATGGATGAAGGGACCGTACTGTACGCTAACCAAAATCTATTGGTTCTTGCAGGCACTATCATTGATACCTAGGGAATCATGGGGCAATTTTGCTAGGCGCTCTTACCATGATTCGATGGGCAAGTCGGAAATTGTTGTTCCGAGTCACAAGGAGTTGTGAGCCCACGACTAGCTGTATCCCTGAACCATTGAGGGTCACACAGAGTAATGGATTTTTAATCCCCATTGAGATAGTTAAATTTAAAGAGTTAAATTTAATGAACAAAGAAGTT
Organism: Henckelia pumila; assembly: GCF_033568475.1. Lineage (NCBI taxonomy): Eukaryota > Viridiplantae > Streptophyta > Magnoliopsida > Lamiales > Gesneriaceae > Henckelia > Henckelia pumila. The sequence continues at coordinate 13,738,856 of NC_133120.1, forward strand.
GGACTTCTTATTTAAGAGTAGAGGAGTAAGATTTCCTAAAATGACATAGGGATGGGCATTTTTGGAAATCACTGAATTCGGATTCAGAAAAATTTATCTTGACTTTAAAAGGTGCAGAAATGGTTTCTGTGCACATTGGTGAAATCGGTTTATCAATCGGAGTCATGATGAATTTTATATTAATTTCTGAATAGCGGGCTTTGCTTGTCGGGCTTGAACTTATGACTAATGGGCCCTAAGCTGTTAGTGGCCTACATTATAAATAAGTTATTGCAGTACAGAAATTACACACAACAGGTCACAATTTTCGAAAAAACCCTATTTTTCTCTCAGTAGTGGCCGCCCCCCTTCTCCCCTCTGCTCGGAAAATCCAGTCTGTGAATTTTGAATTGCAGTCTGGTTTAACGGATCAAATTCGTTAATCTCTTCGTAGAAACTTCTGATAGATTTTCTAGTGCAATCTATCAGAGGGATTAAATATCCGTTCGTGGACCTGATTGAAGAACAGTTCGTCCATCAGTTCCAGGGATATACAACAAGAGCAGAGCAATCTGTTGGTGTCCATAATCTCGCTTCGAGATTGGAGGTAAAAATTTATAATTGTTATTTAATTTTTACACACACAATTTAATCGTAAAGGTTGATACCCATTATGGAATTGTTCCATATAAAAATTTTAAACTTCCGCTGCACCGGGTATCAATTCTGATTGATGTGATCGCCGCATTTTCCAACATGGAACTGATGGACGAACTGTTCTTCAATCAGGTCCACGAACGGATAATTAATCCCTCTGATAGATTGCACTAGAAAATCTATCAGAAGTTTCTACGAAGAGAATTAACGAATTTGTTCCGTTAAACCAGACTGTAATTCAAAATTCACAGACTGGATTTTCCGAGCAGAGGGGAGGGGGGCGGCCACTGTCAGAGAAAAATACTAGGTTTTTCGAAAATTTGTGACCTGTTGTATCTAATTTCTGTACTGCAATAACTTATTTATAATGTAGGCCGCTAACAGCTTAGGGCCCATTAGTCATAAGTTCAAGCCCGACAAGCAAAGCCCGCATGTTCAGAAATTAATATAAAATTCATCATGACTCCGATTGATAAACCGATTTCACCAATGTGCACATAAACCATTTCTGCACCTTTTAAAGTCAAGATAAATTTTTCTGAATCCGAATTCAGTGGTTTCCAAAAATGCCCATCCCTATGTCATTTTAGGAAATCTTACTCCTCTACTCATAATTAAAAAGTCCAACTTCTTTGTTCATTAAATTTAACTCTTTAAATTTAACTATCTCAACGGGGATTAAAAATCCATTACTCTGTGTGACCCTCAATGGTTCAGGGATACAGCTAGCCGTGGGCTCACAACTCCTTGTGACTCGGAACAACAATTTCCGACTTGCCCATCGAATCATGGTAAGAGCGCCTAGCAACATCGCCCCATGATTCCCTAGGTATCACTGATAGTGCCTGCAAGAACCAATAGATTTTGGTTAGCGTACAGTACGGTCCCTTCATCCATATATCCCGATCGAATCAACAACCATTGGTAAATCGAGAGTCGTTCGAGATTCGATAACTATGCAATACATCTTGAAGATCAAATAGTGACATCGCATGTGCTACTAAGAAACCATTTATTAAAACACATCATATACTCTGGCCAGAGATTCGTCACACTAATATCTCCTCAGATCGCATAGGATATCCACACTCGCAAGTATGTGGTGAATCCTTGACAACAAAGCATCGACTCCTATATGTGTTGTAACTGTACCCAATTCCGACACCTGATGACCCCAATAGAGTCGGTAAACGAGTCAAAGCACAGTACTAGCATATAGAGTCTCAATGATGTTTCAAGTAGTAAGGACTAATGGTGTACAACCAAAACCGCAGACTTTATCCACTCGATAAGTGATAACCACTTGGAAAGTCCGGATAGGGTAGTTCGATCATTCATCGTATGAATATCCATTTGCATGCTTCGAACATCTCTATGTTCCTTACCAATGAAACGTGGTACTCTGATCGCAAATGCTAGTCTCAAACTCGAGCGATCCTTATCCTTATTATCTGACGGCTCAATCGACTAGGAACAGTTTAGAATATACAGTGACTATAAGATGTGTTTCATGATAGACATCTCCATGTTCTACCACATCTTAAATACACTATAGTATATTCAAGGTCTTTATCAAAACAACAATAGTATATCATAATATAACAATATGAAGAAAGATAAAGTCATTGCCATTAATAAAAGTGTAAATTATATTAAACAAAAGATTGTTTATATAAAGAGTCATCAAAGCCCTTAGCCACAAGTTAGCTCACCGGGCACCTACTCTTTCAACAGTTATATCGAATCCTGCTATATAATAAAATCCTCAAGGCTTCTGCTCCCTAGTCCTGCCTTGAACTACCAGCTCCGTCCATCCTGCGACCTGCCCCATGGAATAGGGTGTCCAAAATAACAACTAGGACGTGAGCGCTAATGCCCAGTACATAAACATGAGTACACGTAAATATATGATGCATGCAACATGATTACTGGTAACGGGTCATCCAAAAATCATGCTCAGTATCGGCGTCACATGAGTGCTGCCACCGCACGGATCAACCTCTGGGTGCAACCACACTCGTCTAGTACACCAGAGTAGACAGACATAAATGCCCCCGCCGTCGCGGTACTCTCAGTGATAGACTATCGAGTATGGAGCTGAGCGGCTCTATAGTCAGGTATAACAAGGTATAGGCTCAACGTGTATATGCACATGACATATGAATATAGAAAACGATAAATCATATCTCATGCCATATAATAATGCCAAATAAATGCAACATATAAACATGTATACTCGCTGGCAATCTCAGTCAATATGTACGTACCTCTAGGCTAGTTCAAGTATAGTAGGATCCTAGGTTCCAAGCCTATATTCAAAAGTTCACCGTATCACTACATAAATTCTATAAACCTTAACTAAGCTAATAAGTACTCCCAAAACTTAAATAGATTCCCGAACCATACCTTCGTCCGTAGATATCCCTTTGGAGTCGCTAGTCCCGAATGATTATAACCACTCCTTGGTTATTCCAGGACCTCTATTATAACGGATAGGGCCCTCAAGTATATAACTGTAGTGACCCTTACCCTGATCACCTACTAAACAGAAATTAGGCATTCAATTAACTTAATAAAACAGATATCAGAAATAATCTAGCGGAAACCATAAATAAATACAATCCCAAGGAAAGGAATCTGAAATTTATCCAAATATTATACAACCAAATCGAATAGTTGTATCAACCCAAAACAACAGAAATGAAACCTAGACGAAGCTCCAGCTGGCCAACCACTGCCTAGCCTCTCTTGGATCCCCCAGCCTCGTCCAATCGCAAACCTGCCCCATGGAATAGGGTGTCCAGAAACACAGAGTACGAGACGTGAGCATAAAATGCTCAGTACGAGAGTATGAGTATACATGCATGCAAAGTGAACTCCCTGTAAACTCGAGGTCAAGGATCAGATAACAGAGACAAACCGGGCCCTGGTATGTAGCACGTTGTGCCGTCTCTTCAGGAGGTGGCTCCCATACCATAATTCAAGTGGATATGCCGGACCCAAATCGATGGAAGTCCAACCACTAACAGGATAGGGAAAAACCCTACTAATAGACATCTCGAAGGAGATAGCTCAGTATGCAAATGAATGCAGCTTAAATCAATGACATATAAACCATGCAGTCACATAATACATGCATACTCAGTCAGGATATCTCGAACAGTACTTCCGTACCTCAAATCAGTGCAAGCTCTACCAACTCTAGGTCCACGCCTATAGTCTGCTCTACACTGCCAAATGATACTACTATCATTAAAGCGCTCTAAAAGCCTTAACTAAGCTATTGCATACTCCTAAATATTTATAGGAAGCAAAAGCTATACCTTCGTCCGTCGTTAGCCCTTTGATGTCGATGCTTCCAAAAATTGGGCACAACTCCGCTACGACTATCGAACGCCTCGACGACTCCCGGGGTAAGCCTAGGAAGGCTAGAATAACTCGAATACAACTAGAGTTAGAGAGGAAATCCAGAATTGGCAATTGAAAATGAATTCTTGTCCTTCTATTTATAGACAACGATCGGAACCTCCGATCCTCGATCGGAACGTCCGAACCTCGATCAGAACGTCCGATCCTGCCATCAGAGCTTCCGAAGATCCTGATCTGCCACGTGTCAAAATATCACTTGTTGACTTCAGATAGGGGTGATCGGAGCTTCCGATCTTGCCACACATCATGCCTGACGAAATACCATCGGAGCTTCCGATCCTGCATCGGAGCTTCCGATCCTGTTCGGAACTTCCGAACTCACCTTCGGAGCTTCCGAACTCTATCCAAGTAATTTTGATTAATTACTTAATTACCGATTTTTGTTACGGGCTACTACATTCTCCCCCGCTTAAGATATTTCGTCCTCGAAATCAGATCTTAAGTACTGAATGTAATACAGAAATCAGAAACATTCTTTATTCAAATCAAACATTTACAGAGTTTGCAACTGAATACAACTTAAGAATGAAATCAAAACAACTCAAGATGTTCTTCACGCATCCTGTCCTCAAGCTCCCAAGTAGCTTTCTCAGTGTCTCGGCGCTGCCACTGAACTAAAACCAGAGGAATGACTTTGTTCCGTAAAACCTTATCCTTATATTCCAGGATACGAATAGGTTTCTCAACATAGGTCAAATCCTTGTTCACCTGAACCTCAGACCGCTGCAGAATATGAGATTCATCCGCCACATACCGTCGCAACAGAGATACTTGGAACACGTCGTGAATACTGGATAGATGCGGTGGCAAAGCTAGTCGATAAGCCAAATCGCCAATGCTCTCCAAGATCTCAAACGGACCGATAAACCTGGGAGATAACTTGCCTTTAAGGCCAAATCTGAGAATCTTGCGGAATGCTGACACTCTAAGAAACACTTTCTCCCCGACATCGAACTACAAAGGCCTACGCTTGATATTAGCATAGCTGGCCTGACGATCCTGTGCAGTCTTAATCCGTTTCTTGATCTGATCAACAATGTCTATCGCCTGCTGAATAAACTCCAGTCCCTCAGCCTGTCTCTCCCCCACTTCTTCCCAGAAGAGTGGAGTACGACAACGTCGCCCGTACAATGCCTCAAAAGGTGCCATCCCAATACTAGTGTGATAGCTATTGTTGTACGCGAACTCGATCAACGGCAAATGATCCTGCCAGGCTGAACCAAAATCCATGATGCACGCTCTAAGCATATCCTCCAAAGTACGGAGAGTGCGCTCTGACTGACCATCAGTCTCTGGATGATAGGCAGTACTCAAACTAAGAGTAGTACCCATCGCACGCTGAACACTCCCCCAGAAACTAGAAGTGAACCTGGGGTCCCGATCGCTGACAATGCTCACAGGCACTCCATGAAGTCGAACGATCTCCTGAATGTACAACCAAGCCATACGATCCACATTGTACTCTCGACTATAGGCAATGAAATGCACTGACTTGGTGAGTCGGTCCACCACAACCCAGATAGCATTACAGATCCTCGAGGATACCGGCAAATGAGTCACAAAGTCCATTGTGATAAACTCCCATTTCCATTCAGGAATAGGCAGACTGTGAAGCAATCCTCCAGGTCGTCGGTGCTCTGCTTTGACCTGTTGACACACCAAACATCTCGAAACAAACTGATAAACACTGCGTTTCATACCCTTCCACCAGAAACGAGTACGTAGATCCTTGTACATCTTGTTGCTCCCAGGATGAATACTCAACTTAGTGCGATGCACCTGATGTTGAAAACTGGCGAGTTCCCAGACCAATTACGATTGATACCCGGTGCAGCGGAAGTTTAAAAAATTTTCATGGAACGTTTCCATGGTATGGGTATCAACCGTTCATCGATTGAATTACGTGTGTGTAAAATTTAAATAACAATTAAATAAATTTTACCTCAAATCTCGCAACGAGATTAATGGACACCAACAGAACAATTCTGCTCTTGTTGTCTCTCCCTGGAACCGATGAACGCCTTCAATCAGGTCCACGAACAGAGGTTTAATCCCTCTGATAGATTGCACTAGAAAATCTATCAGAAGTTTTCTGCGAAGAGAATAAACGAATCTGATTCGTTATTCCTTACTGCGATTCAAAATCACAGACCGGAATTTCTTTGTGACAGAGCAAGGGGGCGGCCGAAATATTATTTGAGAGGAACTAGGGTTTTCGATTTTTGCTCTCAAAAATTATGACCTGTTGTGTGTAATTTCTGTACTGAAATAACTTATTTATAATGCAGGCCACTAACACCTTAGGGCCCATTAATCATAAGCTGGGGCCCGACAAGCAAAGCCCACTCGTTCAGAAATTAATATAAAATTCATCGTGACTCCGATTGATGAAACGATTTCACCAATGTGCACAGAAACCATTTCTGCACGTTTTAAAGTCAAAATAAATTTTCCTGAATCCGAATTCAGTGGTTTCCAAAAATGTCCATCCCTATGTCATTTTAGGAAATCCTACTCCCTTACTCTTATTTAAGAAGTCCAACTCCTTAGTTCATTAAATTTAACTCTTTAAATTTAACTATCTCAACGGGGATTAAAACTCCATTACACTGTGTGACCCTCAATGGTTCAGGGATACAGCTAGCCGTGGGCTCACAACTCCTTGTGACTCGGAACAACACTTTCCGACTTGCCCAACGAATCATGGTAAAGCGCCTAGCAACATCGCCCCATGATTCCCTAGGTATCACTGATAGTGCCTACAAGAACCAGTAGATTTTGGTTAGCGTACAGTACGGTCCCTTCATCCAAATATCCCGATCGAATCAACAACCATTGGTATATCGAGAGTCGCTCAAGATTCGATAACTATGCAATACATCTTGAAGATCAAATTAGTGACATCGCATGTGCTACTAAGAAACCATTTCTTAAATCACATCAAGTACTCTGGCCAGAGATTTGTCACACTAATATCTCCTCAGATCGCATAGGATATCCACACTCGCAAGTATGTGGTGAATCCTTGACAACAATGCATTGACTCCTATATGTGTCGTAACTGTACCCAATCTCCACACCTGATGACCCCCTCAGAGTCGGTAAACGAGTCAAAGCACAGTACTAGCATATAGAGTCTCCATGATGTTTCAAGTCGTAAGGACTAATGGTGTACAACCAAAACCGCGGACTTTATCCACTCGATAAGTGATAACCACTTGGAAAGTCCGGATAGGGTAGTTCGACTATTCATCCTATGAATATCCATTTGCATGCTTCGAACATCTCCATGTTCCCTACCAATGAAACGTGGTACTCCGCATCGCAAATGCTAGTCTCAAACTCGAGCGATCCTTATCCTTATTATCGGACGGCTCAATCGACTAGGAACGGTTTTAGAATATACAGTGACTATAAGATGTATTTCATGATAGACATCTCCATGTTCTACCACATCTTACATACACTATAGTATATTCAAGGTCTTTATCAAAACAACAATAGTATATCACAATATAACAATATGAAGTAATATAAAGTCATTGCCATAAAAGTGTAAATAATATTAAACAAAAGATTGTTTATACAAAGAGTCAACAAAGCCCATAGCCACACAGTTGGCTCACTGGGCACCCACTCTTACAATCTCCCACTTGCCCTATAGCCAACTAGTCATACTACGTAGACCCATTGCTTCGCGATGTTTGTCAAACAATGGTCCTGGCAAAGGCTTAGTAAGTGGATCAGCGATATTGTCTGCAGAGGCCACTCGTTCGACACTGATGTCTCCTCTTTCCACAATCTCCCGGATTATGTGGTATTTCCTCAGTACGTGTTTGGATCTTTGATGAGACCTTGGTTCCTTTGCTTGAGCAACGGCACCCGTGTTGTCGCAGTACACCGGGACTGGACCAACAAATTCAGGAATGACGCCCAACTCTTGGACGAAATTCCTCATCCAAACGGCCTCTTTAGCAGCAGCTGATGCTGCAATGTATTCAGCCTCAGTGGTGGAATCCGCTGTGGTGTCCTGCTTGGAACTCTTCCAAGAGACAGCACCACCATTGAGCATGAACACAAATCCAGAGGTTGACTTCGAGTCATCCACATCACTTTGGAAGCTAGAGTCGGTATAGCCTTCCAGTTTGAGTTCTCGTCCTCCATAAACCATGAACATATTCTTAGTCCTTCGCAAGTACTTAAGAATGTCCTTCACGGCTTTCCAATGCATCTGACCAGGATTAGACTGATATCTGCTCGTGACACTCAGAGCAAATGCTACATCCGGTCTGGTAGATATCATCCCATACATGATACTACCTATAGCTGACGCATATGGTACATGTGTCATATTCTCTATCTCTGCATCAGTCTTGGGACACATAGACTTGGATAGAGAAACTCCATGACACATGGGTAGATGTCCTCTCTTGGACCCATCCATTGAAAACCGTTTCAATATGGTATCGATGTAGGTTGATTGAGTGAGTCCTATAATTCTCTTAGATCTATCCCTATAGATCTGTATCCCAAGAATGTAGGATGCCTCACCCAAATCCTTCATCGAAAATCTACCTGATAACCATATCTTTGTTGACTGCAACATCCCTACATCATTCCCAATGAGTAGGATGTCATCAACATAAAGTACTAAGAATGTTACCGCATCCTTAACTACTTTCTTGTACACGCAAGGTTCCTCCGGGTTCTTGATGAAACCAAAATCTTTTATTGTTTCATCAAATTTCTGGTTCCAACTTCTTGATGCTTGTTTTAGACCATAAATTGATCTCTGAAGCTTGCATACCTTATGCTCGCTTCCCATGGATGTGAACCCCTCAGGCTGCTTCATATAGATTTCTTCCTTAATGTCTCCATTAAGAAAAGCAGTCTTCACATCCATCTGCCATATCTCATAGTCATACCATGCAGCTATGGCAATTAGGATTCTTATGGACTTGAACATTGCGACTGGTGAAAAGGTTTCATCATAGTCAACTCCTTGCCTTTGAGTATAACCTTTCGCCACCAATCGCGCCTTGTAAGTCAATATCTTACCATCAGGCCCAAGCTTTCTTTTGTAGATCCATTTACATCCTATTGGAACAATTCCATCGGGAGGATCCACTAAAGACCAGACTTGGTTAGTATGCATCGAATCCAATTCAGACTGCATAGCTTCAAGCCATAAATTCGAATCCGCATCAGAAATTGCTTCCTTGAAGCTTCTTGGATCACATCCAATGTTGGGTTCATCTTGACCCTCTTCAAGAAGAAGACCATATCGAACTGGAGGTCTAGAAGTCCTCTCGGATCTTCTAGGTGCAGGCGTGTTCAGCAATGGTTCCTGAGGTGTGGGATCGTTATTTTGTATTTCGGGTTCTTCTCGAACTTCTTCGAGTTCCATCATCTCGCCTTTCTTATCCAATAAGAACTCCTTCTCCAAGAAGGTGGCATTCCGTGAAACAAACACCTTTGTTTCAGCAGGATAATAGAAATAATATCCGATTGAATTCTTCGGATACCCCACAAAATAACACAAGCTGGATCGACTATCCAACTTATCTCCCACTGTCCGCTTCACGTAAGCAGGACATCCCCAAATCCTCAAGTACGAATACTTAGGAGCTTTGCCATTCCATAACTCGTATGGTGTTTTGTCCACTGCTTTAGTGTGGACGTTGTTCAACAACAATACCGCCGTTTCAAGCGCATAGCCCCAAAACGAAGGTGGAAGCTCAGTGAAGCTCATCATAGATCGAACCATGTCCAACAAAGTTCGATTACGACGCTCCGATACACCATTAAGCTGTGGTGTCATAGGAGGTGTCCACTGAGAGAGAATCCCATTCTCTTTTAGATAGTCCAAAAACTCGGTACTCAAGTATTCTCCACCTCGATCCGATCGAAGTGCTTTAATACTTTTACCTAGCTTGTTTTCTACTTCAGCCCTGAATTCTTTGAACTTTTCAAATGCTTCAGACTTATATTTCATTAAATATAAATACCCATACCTTGAATAATCATCAGTAAAGGTAATGAAGTAGGTGTGGCCATGTTGAGTCCCTACTCTAAATGGACCACAAACATCTGTATGGATCAAATCCAATAGATTCTGACTACGTTCAGGCTTCCCCTTAAAAGGAGATTTAGTCATTTTCCCTTTTAGGCAGGATTCACAAGTAGGTAGAGAGTTAATATCAGACATATCAAACATGCCCTCTCCCACTAGCTTGTTCATCCTCCTTGAGGAAATATGACCTAGCCTAGCGTGCCAAAGGTTTGCCGGGTTTTGACTATCGATTTTCCTTTTGTTTGTTGTCGCCGGTTTGTCAATACAATTCACTGGAACGTCTTTTAGTTTTAAATTGTATAGATCGTTTTCAAGTTGTCCATTTCCAATTAAACATTCATTCTTGTAAATATTGCAAATCCCATTCACAAAATTACAAGAATAACCATCTCTATCAAGCATAGAAATAGAAATAATGTTTTTAATTAAATCTGGCACAAATAAAACATCTCTCAACAATAATTTAAAACCATTCTGCAAAATCAAACAAACATCTCCTATGGCCGTAGCTTCAACTCTGGAACCATTCCCGAGCCTCAGCTGGGTCTCACCCATTCTAAGCCTGTGACTTCTTGTCATCACCTGCAAATCATTGCAAATGTGAGATCCACATCCGGTATCCAATACCCAAGAAGTTGTATTAAGTGACATGTTTATTTCGATATAGAACATACCCTTTGCAGTTCCCAACTGCTCAAGATACTCCTTGCAGTTGCGCTTCCAATGACCCGGCTTCTTGCAGTAATGGCAAACATCCTTGGATTTTCCATCGTTTGAAGCCTTTGTCTTTTGCTTCTTCTCGAGTTCCACTTTCTTGGGTGGGGCAGAACGTTTCTTGCCCTTCATACTTGGCCCCTTCTTAGCAGAAGATGAGGAGCCCACCAAGAAAGCTGGCTTATCCTTCTTAAGTGTGGATTCATATGTAACGAGCATATTGACCATCTCTTCAAGGGTGGCCTCTATCTTGTTCATATTAAAATTTATCACGAATCCATCAAATGAAGAAGGAAGAGATAGAAGCAGCAAGTCCACATTGAGTTCATGCTCCAACACCAAATCAAGGGTCGCTAACTTCTGTATGAGCCAAATCACTCGTACCCCATGATCACGGACCGAAGTCCCTTCACGCATGCGGCACGTCATCAACTCCTTAACAGTAGAGAACCTTTCAGCCCTCGACTGAGCCCCAAAAAGTTCCTTGAGTTGCGTGTGAATGTCAGCAGCATTCACCGTGTCCTCAAATCGCCTCTGGAGTTCATCAGACATCGAGGCTTGCATATAGCATTTGGTCTTGATGTCATGGTCACACCATGCATCAAGTTTGGCCAATTCCTCCGGACTTATGTCAGCTGGTGCTTCCTTCGGAGGTGCTTTCTCTAACACGTAGAGCATTTTCTCCGAAGTTAAGACAATCTTCAACTTCCGGAACCATTCCGTATAGTTGGCGCCAGTCAGCTTGTTTTGTTCGAGGATCGAGAATAAAGGATTTCGCGAATTCATTGTATGAAATACTGAAAAGGAAAACAGACATATATCAATGATTGTTTAACAATTTACTAAGACATAAAATAGGCGAATTTAATTTTATGAATCTCACTCCCACTATTTTAACGATTTCACCACCCTCTAGTGAAAACGGGAAACTTTTTCCTTAGTGAGAACATGGAGTCCAATTGACAAACTTATGGTCCCGAATAATATCAGCCAACCATAATTCTCAAAAGGTAGAGCCCAATTGCTTCCAAAGCAACCCCCATGTGTTTACCTCATGTCCAATAAGGGCCCAATAATATGACGCCGTTTAAAGTGACATGTCAAGATGACCCATCAATATTAAGTTGTGATGGACGGTCGCCATGTGGATCCCCCAATAATATGAGCCGATCCCATGGGAGTTCCACCCAACTTACAACATTTGTCGATCCAATGTACAGCTTTCCGACGGACGGGCCCCCCCAATAATATGAGCCGGACCGTATCCGCGGGTAGCATCACATACATTGACCGTTGATGGAAGGTAGGAACATTTAAACAATATTTAAATTTCCTTTATTTATCTTGATATAAATTTTAAATCATATTTAAAATGAGGGATTTTATTTATAAAAATATTTGTCTCATCATATTTAATTTATTGCATGCATTGCCGGATTCACGCAATTTATGTCTAAACATGCATACAATCATAATATCACATATTATATAGGATGATCGATTCCATTTCTAATTGACCCGTGGTTGCCAATCACGGGTCTTAGTCCAATCCTAGGTAATATGCAGTATGCAAATGCAATCATATTACATATGCTTCCAATTTACATTTCTTCAGTCTTCATTGTCTGCTGGGCCCACCATCTTCAAATCTTGATCTCCCACTAAATCTAATGTATTTACAATAAATAACAATGACAAGTAGGGGATACATTTTTAGGGGGTGGGAACGGGCTATAAACCAAGCCCACTTTTATTACATATGACATTCATATCGGGCCATAAACCAGGCCCATTAATAAAACCAACAACAATAAAGACAAAATGTAAATTCCTAACATACACCTACAAAATTGGTCATGGCAATCGATCATCCTTATCCAATAACATTTAATTCAAAATTAATTTATTGGATAACATGCTGTGGCAATTCAAATTTAAACAAGATAAAATCATATTTTATATATAAAATCACATTTCACATATAAAATCATATTTTATCTCCATATCAAATAAAATCATATTTTATCTATAAAATCCAATTTTACAAATAAAATCATATTTTACTCAATATATCATAAGATCATATCTTATCATCAATTGTACCAAAATAATTGATTTCAAAATTCAATTTACGGATAAAATATTAAAATTTTCCAAAAATTCAAATTTATCCAAAATCAATTTTAAAATTTACGGACTCGAACAATTCGATCCGAAATCTCGTGAACCAATCAAAAACAATTTTTGACCGGACCAAAAATAAAATTTTAACATATTAAAATTAATTTTTAATAAAATATTAATTTTTCCCGCGGGCCACCCGGGACACTCCCGGGTTGGCCCGCACCCGGGGCGCGGGCCGGGGCAGCCCGGCTGCCCCCTTAGGGCAGCAACGCTTGCTGCCCTGGCGGCGCCTGGCGCCGCCGCTGGGAGGCGCCGAGCGCCGCCCCTGGGCGGCGCCGAGCGCTGCCCTGCGCAGCGCCCAGCGCTGCGCTGGGCAGCGCCGTGCGCCGCCCTGGGCGGCGACGGTCGCCGCCCTGGGCGGCGCCGTGCGCCCCCTTTGGGCGGCGCCGTGCGCCGCCCCTGGGGGCAGCGACCATCGCTGCCCCCTCCGGGCAGCGATCCAATCGCTGCCCGGGTTTCGCCCCCGGAAAAAAAAAAATTTTTTTATTAAAAATATTTATTCTGTTTCAAAAACCGAGACTCAAAAATTTTGTACAATTGATTAATTCAATCGATTGATCTGAGCAACCTGGCTCTGATACCACTGTTGTAAAACTGGCGAGTTCCCAGACCAATTACGATTGATACCCGGTGCAGCGGAAGTTTAAAAATTTTTCATGGAACGTTTCCATGGTATGGGTATCAACCGTTCATCGATTGAATTACGTGTGTGTAAAATTTAAATAACAATTAAATAAATTTTACCTCAAATCTCGCAACGAGATTAATGGACACCAACAGAACAATTCTGCTCTTGTTGTCTCTCCCTGGAACCGATGAACGCCTTCAATCAGGTCCACGAACAGAGGTTTAATCCCTCTGATAGATTGCACTAGAAAATCTATCAGAAGTTTTCTGCGAAGAGAATAAACGAATCTGATTCGTTATTCCTTACTGCGATTCAAAATCACAGACCGGAATTTCTTTGTGACAGAGCAAGGGGGCGGCCGAAATATTATTTGAGAGGAACTAGGGTTTTCGATTTTTGCTCTCAAAAATTATGACCTGTTGTGTGTAATTTCTGTACTGAAATAACTTATTTATAATGCAGGCCACTAACACCTTAGGGCCCATTAATCATAAGCTGGGGCCCGACAAGCAAAGCCCACTCGTTCAGAAATTAATATAAAATTCATCGTGACTCCGATTGATGAAACGATTTCACCAATGTGCACAGAAACCATTTCTGCACGTTTTAAAGTCAAAATAAATTTTCCTGAATCCGAATTCAGTGGTTTCCAAAAATGTCCATCCCTATGTCATTTTAGGAAATCCTACTCCCTTACTCTTATTTAAGAAGTCCAACTCCTTAGTTCATTAAATTTAACTCTTTAAATTTAACTATCTCAACGGGGATTAAAACTCCATTACACTGTGTGACCCTCAATGGTTCAGGGATACAGCTAGCCGTGGGCTCACAACTCCTTGTGACTCGGAACAACACTTTCCGACTTGCCCAACGAATCATGGTAAAGCGCCTAGCAACATCGCCCCATGATTCCCTAGGTATCACTGATAGTGCCTACAAGAACCAGTAGATTTTGGTTAGCGTACAGTACGGTCCCTTCATCCAAATATCCCGATCGAATCAACAACCATTGGTATATCGAGAGTCGCTCAAGATTCGATAACTATGCAATACATCTTGAAGATCAAATTAGTGACATCGCATGTGCTACTAAGAAACCATTTCTTAAATCACATCAAGTACTCTGGCCAGAGATTTGTCACACTAATATCTCCTCAGATCGCATAGGATATCCACACTCGCAAGTATGTGGTGAATCCTTGACAACAATGCATTGACTCCTATATGTGTCGTAACTGTACCCAATCTCGACACCTGATGACCCCCTCAGAGTCGGTAAACGAGTCAAAGCACAGTACTAGCATATAGAGTCTCCATGATGTTTCAAGTCGTAAGGACTAATGGTGTACAACCAAAACCGCGGACTTTATCCACTCGATAAGTGATAACCACTTGGAAAGTCCGGATAGGGTAGTTCGACTATTCATCCTATGAATATCCATTTGCATGCTTCGAACATCTCCATGTTCCCTACCAATGAAACGTGGTACTCCGCATCGCAAATGCTAGTCTCAAACTCGAGCGATCCTTATCCTTATTATCGGACGGCTCAATCGACTAGGAACGGTTTTAGAATATACAGTGACTATAAGATGTATTTCATGATAGACATCTCCATGTTCTACCACATCTTACATACACTATAGTATATTCAAGGTCTTTATCAAAACAACAATAGTATATCACAATATAACAATATGAAGTAATATAAAGTCATTGCCATAAAAGTGTAAATAATATTAAACAAAAGATTGTTTATGCAAAGAGTCAACAAAGCCCATAGCCACACAGTTGGCTCACTGGGCACCCACTCTTACACCTGAGACAAAATCTCCTCTCGCAACTCTTCATCCTATGGAATCACAAGCCTACCAGACAAACACAGAAAGCCATCTGACTGATAATGAAATCCAGATGAGCTACTCTCGTTAGCTAGACGAGCAAAACGTTGGGTCTTCGAATCAGACATTTGAGCATCTCGAATCCGCGAATACAAAGCTGGCTCAGATAATATCGCAAACATCTGGATACTCTGCATACCTTTCTTATGCTTGAAGGTATATCCCGAAGTACAACAGTCACCGATCGCACTAGACATCGAACAAGTCTGAAGTGCGGATAGTCGCACCTTGCGACTCAAAGCATCAGCGGTGAGATTAGCAGCTCCCGGATGGTACTTAATCTCGCAATCATAGTCCTTAAGCAAGTCCATCCAACGTCTCTGCCTCATGTTCAACTCCGCCTGAGTGAACAAATACTTGAGACTCTTATGGTCGGTGAATATCTCAAATTTCTCGCCATACAGATAATGACGCCAGATCTTCAAAGCGAACACAATGGCTGCCAATTCCAAATCATGGACTGGATAGTTGTCCTCATGAAGCTTCAGCTGTCTTGAAGCGTATGCGATCACATGCCCATTCTGAGTCAGAACACAACCTAACCCCTGAAGAGAAGCATCAGTGTATACCACATACCCTCCAGATCCTGACGGTAATGCCAACACCGGCGCAGAAGTCAACCGCCGTCGAAGCTCACAGAAATTCTCCTCACACTCGGAGGACAACTCGAAATCCACACCCTTGCGGGTAAGCTGCGTCAAAGGTCGAGCTAGTTAAGAGAAGTTTAGAATGAAGCGATGATAATACCCTGCTAGACCAAGAAAACTACGGATCTCAGCAACTGTCGTCGGACGCAACCAATTAAGTACCGCTTCAATCTTGCTTGAATCAACAGAAATCCCTTCCCTGGATATGATATGGCCAAGAAAGACCACTCGATCCATCCAAAACTCACACTTGCTCAGCTTGGCGTACAACTGCTAATCTTGAAGAGTCTGTAGTACCAACCGCAAGTGAGAAACATGCTCTTCCATATTACGCGAATACACCAAGATGTTGTCAATGAAAACCATTACAAACTTGTCCAAATACTCCCTGAAAACACGGTTCATCAGATCCATGAATATAGCTGGCGCATTAGTCAAACCAAATGGCATTACTAGAAACTCGTAATGCCCATAGCGAGTACGGAATGCAGTCTTGGCTAAGTCCTGATCACGGACTCTCAACTGATGATACCCATATCTCAAGTCAATCTTGGAGTAAACTGACGTTCCCTGCAACTGATCAAACAAGTCATCAATACAAGGCAACGGATACTTGTTCTTCACAGTGACTCGATTCAGCTGCCGATAGTCAATGCACAACCGCATCGACCCATCCTTCTTCTTTACAAAGAGAACAAGAGCTCCCCAAGGAGATTCACTAGGACGAATGTACCCCTTGTCCAAAAGATCCTGTAGCTGATTCTTCAACTCGTGCATTTCTGATGGAGCCAGACGATACGGTGCTCGAGAAATAGGTGAAGTACCTGGAATCAATTCTATGCCAAACTCGGCTTCCCTAGCAGGAGGAAAACCCGGAATCTCATCAGGAAATACATCTGGAAATTCATCCACTACAGGAATGCTCTCTATCCCAATGCTCTCAGTGGATAAATCAACTGCATAGATAAGGTAGCCTTCCCCACCAGACTCTAGAGCTCGACAGGCTCTCAAAGCTGATACCAAAGGCATCGGAGGTCACGCTCCCTCACCATAGAAAAACCAGCTCTCACTCCCCTCCGGATGAAAGCGTACTAATCTCTGATAGCAGTCCACTGAAGCTCGATAGGTAGTCAACATATCTATTCCCAGAATGCAATCAAAGTCGTCCATCGCCAGGACCATGAGATTTGCTAACAGAATGTTCCCTTCGAACTCTAAAGGGCAACCCATCACTAGATGCTAAGCCAAAGCAGATTGGCCCGTCGGAGTAGAAACAGACATCACTACGTCTAGTACAATGCATGGTAACTTATGCCTCTTAACAAAACGTGCAAAAATGAAGGAATGAGATGCACCAGTGTCAATAAGTACAAGAGCAGGTATACCATAAAGCAGAAATGTACCTGCGATGACTTTCTCATTATCCTCCACTGCCTGATCATGTCTCAGGGCAAACACCTGGCCAGAAGCTCGTGGCCTCAAATGAGAACTCCCAGCAGGCTGTCCCTGCGACCTCTGCTGAACGGTGGCCTGAGAACCAGATACTGAACCTGAACCGCCTCCCCCAGATAGTGGACAATCTCTCCGGATATGACCAGTCTCTCCACAATGGAAACAAGCTCCAGAAGCTCTACGGCACTTGTCGGATGGATGGTTCTTCCCACAGTGATCACACTTGTCCTTCTTACCAAAACGAACAACACCAGTAGAGCCAGAGGAAGAAGAAGTAGATCCAAACTTCTTGAAAGATTGGACACGGGGACCCAAAGAACTAGCAGGCCACGACTGAGGGAAAGAACTGTTCCGCCGAATGCTGTCCTCCGCCTGGTGACAACGGCTCACCAAACCTTCATAGGACATGTCGTCGACAACCGCCACACGGTCATGGTTCTCAGGTTTAAGGCCCTGAAGGAACAGATTATACTACATCCCAGAGCTGTCAACAATCTCGGGGCAATAGGATAGCAGATCAAAGAACTTCTGCTGATACTCATCAATAGACATGGCTCCCTGTCGAAGACTCAGAAGCTCGCCTGCCTTTGACTGACGGAGTGCAGGAGGAAAATACAGCTTCTGAAAAGCTGTGCGGAACTCGGCCCAGGTGGCCACTCCTCTCGCCGCAACAAAAGGTGCAGAAGTAAACCTCCACCACCTGCGCGCACGTCCATCCAGAAGATAACCAAGGGTCTCCATCTTCTGCTCCTCGGTGCATTGGAAAGTCTGAAAAGTCATCTCCATGCGGTCTAACCAGTTCTCCGCATCCTCCGGAGACTCACCTCCAACTAAGGGCTTAGGACCCATAGCTAAGAATCGACGCACAGTGAAACGCTCGTCCTCTTGATGACGATGATGCCGTTCTCGACGAGGCTCCTGGTCGGCATCACCCCAACGTCCAACAATACTGCCATGAGAACTCTGGTCGTCATGATCTTCCATCTACAAAAGTACCTCACGGTTACCTTATGCAGAGTCTAAATTCCAAGAATACTATGCATGCTCTGATACCATAAATGTAGTGACCCTTACCCGGATCACCTACTAAACAGAACTTAGGCATGCAATTAAATTAATAAAACAGATATCAGAAATAATCTAGCGGAAACCATAAATAAATACAATCCCAAGGAAAGGAATCTTTAATTTATCCAAATATTATACAACCAAATCGAATAGCTGTATCAACCCAAAACAACAGAAATAAAACCTAGACGAAGCTCCAGCTGGCCAACCACTTCCTAGCCTCTCTTGGATCCCCCAGCCTCGTCCAATCGCAAACCTGCCCCATGAAATAGGGTGTCCAGAAACACAGAGTACGAGACGTCAGCATAAAACGCTCAGTACGAGAGTATGAGTATACATGCATGCAAAGTGAACTCCCTATAAACTCGAGGTCAAGGATCAGATAACAGAGATAGACCGGGCCCTGGTATGTAGCACGCTGTGCCGTCGCTTTAGGAGGTGGCTCCCATACCATAATACAAGTGGATATGCCGGACTCAAATCGATGGAAGTCAAACCACTAACAGGATAGGGAAAAACCCTACTAACAGACATCTTGAAGGAGATAGCTCAGTATGCAAATGAATGCAGCATAAATCAATGACATATAAACCATTCAGTCACATAATACATGCATACTCAGTCAGGATATCTCGAACAGTACTTCCATACCTCAAATCAGTGCAAGCTCTACTAACTCTAGGTCCACGCCTATAGTCTGCTCTACACTGCCAAATGATACTACTATCATTAAAGCGCTCTAAAAGCCTTAACTAAGCTATTGCATACTCCTAAATATTTATAGGAAGCAAAAACTATACCTTCGTCCGTCGTTAGCCCTTTGATGTCGATGCCTCCAAAACTTGGGCACAACTCCGCTACGACTATCGAACGCCTCGACGACTCCCGGGGTAAGCCAAGGAAGGCTAGAACAACTCGAATACAACTAGAGTTAGAGAGGAAATCCGGAATTGGCAATTGAAAATGAATTCTCGGCCTTCTATTTATAGACAACGATCGGAACGTCCGAACCTCGATCGGAACGTCCGATCCTTCCATCGGAGCTTCCAAAGATCCTGATCTGCTACGTGTCAAAATATCACTTGTTGACTTCAGATAGGTGTGATCGGAGCTTCCGATCTTGCCACACATCATGCCTGACGAAATACCATCGGAGCTTCCGATCCTGTTCGAAACTTCCGAACTCACCTTTGGAGCTTCCGAACTCTATCCAAGTAATTTTGATTAATTCTTTAATTACCAATTTTGGTTACGGGATACTACAATAACTCACACTATATAACTGAAGAAAGAAACTCGAGAATTCGTATTTAGAAATGAATCTGGGAAGCCCTATTTATAGGCAAAATTCCCGGCCCAGATCGGAACTTTCGATTTCAGGATCGGAGCTTCCGATCCAGCTCACTGCATGCATGTGTGACACGTCGGGATCGGAACTTCCGATCGGGCTATCGGAGCTTCCGATCTGCTCTACTTTCAACACTTGTCAAAACTCGCAGCTGAGTCATCGGGTAAAGCTGGCAGCCGGAGATCGGAACGTCCGTTCCAGGATCGGAGCTTCCGATCTCAGTACTTTCGCTGAGCTTCCGAAGTGGCTGGGATCGGAGCTTCCGATATGGGTTCGGAGATTCCGATCCGGCCCAAAGTCAAAAGCCCAAATTTTCTTCCGAAGTCCAATAACACTCCGAAATTGATTAATTACCAACCCTTAATCATGTTTATCATATTATTATCTTAAAATGGAATCTGGGTTGCTACATTCTCCCCACCTTTAGATATTTCGTCCGCGAAATAACATCTAAAGACAATTCAATATAACAATATGAAATATCAAACCACGTTTTATTACAACAACTGTAATTACAACTACATGGTAATCAAAAATACAAAGCAAACAACTCAAGATATTCTGCTTGCATACGACTCTCAGTTTCCCAAGTTGCTTCTTCAACGCCTCGGCGCTGCCACTGTACCATCACAAGTGGTATAGTCTTGTTCCAAAGAAATTTTTCCTTTCTGTCTAAGATACGGATTGGTCGTTCAACAAAAGACAGATCTGGCTCTAGCTGAATATCAGTAGACTGAATCACATGAGATTCATCAGCTATATAATGTCGAAGTAACGACATATGAAAAACATTATGTATACTGGAAAGATTTGGCGGTAAAGCCAAACGATATGCAACATCTCTGATCTTCTCCAGTATCTGGAAAGGTCCAATAAAACGAGGAGACAACTTGCCTTTTACGCCGAATCTCATCACCTTCCTGAAAGGTGATACTCGGAGAAACACATATTCATCAGGCTCAAACTGAAGTGGCCTACGATGAATATTAGCATAACTGACTTGTCTATCTTGAGCAACTTTGATCCTATGCTTGATCAAATCTACCTTTTCTACAATCTGCTGCACCAATTCCGGACCCTCGACTTGTCGTCCCTGACTTCATTCCAGAATAACGGAGTACGACACCGTCTACCGTACAATGCCTCAAAAGGTGCCATATCAATACTACGATGATAACTGTTATTGTAGGCAAATTCGATCAAAGGTAACTGATCCTACCAAGATAAGCCAAAATCTATGACAGAAGAATGTAGCATATCCTCCAGCGTACGAATCGTCCGCTCTGACTACGCGTCAGTCTCCGAATGATATGCAGTGCTCAAACTCAGAGTGGTACCCAACGCCTCCTGAAAACTACCCCAAAAACGTGAGGTAAATCACAGGTCTCTATCACTGACTATGCTCACTGGAATCCCATGTAATCACACTATCTCCTGGATGTATAAACGTGCCATGCGATCATAAGAATACTCCCGATTATAAGGAATAAAGTGTGCTGATTTTGTCAAACGGTCAACAACGACCCATATAGCATCACACTGACGTGAAGTCATAGGTAAGTGGGTAACAAAATCCATAGTTACGTGCTCCTACATCCATTCGGGAATCTCAAGATTCTGCAGTAATCCACATGGTCGTCGGTGTTCAGCCTTGACTTGTTGACAAACCAAACATCTTGAAACAAATTGATACACACTTCCCTTCATCCCTTTCCACCAGAATCTAGCTCGCAAGTCCTTATATATTTTCATGCTTCCAGGATGGACTGATAATCGACTCCTATGAGCTTGAGAAAGAATATCATTTCTGAGCTCCGCAACATTAGGTACAACCACTCGATTAGATAGGCACAATAAACCATCTGCCTGAAAATGGAATCTAGATGTATTAACTCCATTGGCCAGACGTGCCAAACGCTGAGTCTTAACATCAGATATCTGAGCATCTTTGATCCGAGAATACAATGCTAGCTCAGATAGAATAGTATACAAACGAATCCCATTCCTCCCTTTATTGTGCTTGAGCGTAAAACTCAATGAACAACACTCTTGAATCATATGAGATATTTCATTAGTCTGAAGTGCAGAAAGTATCACCTGCTGACTCAAGGCATCAGCAGTAAGATTGGAAGAACCTGGATGATATTTGATTTCTCAATCATAATCCTTCAGAAGATCCATCCAGCGTCTCTGTCGCATATTCAACTCCGCCTGAGTGAATAAATACTTCAAACTCTTATGATCCGTAAATATCTCAAATTTCTCGCCATAAAGATAATGTCTCCAAATCTTGAGCGCAAATACAATGGCGGCTAATTCGAAATCATGTACTGGATAATTACTCTCATGCGTCTTCAACTGTCGAGAAGCATAGGCAATAACATGTCCATGCTGTGTCAGAACACATCCTAACCCCTTACCAGAGGCATCAGTATAGACAACATAAACTCCTGATCCAGAAGGTAGAGCTAGCACAGGTGCAGTAGTAAGACGTCTACGCAGCTCGTGAAATGACTCCTCACAATCCGAGGACCATATGAAGGAAACATCTTTCCGAGTAAGCTGAGTCAAAGGCCTGACCAACTGTGAAAAATTCTCGATGAACCGACGGTAATATCCAGCTAGACCCAAGAAACTACGAATCTCAGCAACCGTCGTCGGACGAGACCAGTTCAGCACTGCCTCTATCTTACTAGGATCAACAGATATCCCTTCATTAGAAATCACATGACCGAGAAACACTACCCGATCAAGCCAGAATTCACACTTGCTCAATTTCGCATACAGCTGCTTATCACGTAACGTCTGTAAAACAATCCTTAGATGTTGTGCATGCTCATTCTTGTCATTAGAATAGACAAGAATATCATCAATGAAGACGATGACAAATCTATCCAGATACTCTCGAAATATCTGATTCATCAGATTCATGAAGACTGCCGGTGCATTCGTCAAACCGAATGGCATCACCAGAAATTCATAATGTCCGTATCTGGTCCTGAAAGCAGTCGTAGATATATTTGAGTCTCATACCCGCATCTAATGGTATCCAGATCTCAGATCTATCTTCGAATAAACAGAAGTACCCTGTAATTGATCAAACAGATCATCAATCCGCGGCAAAGGATACTTATTCTTGATGGTGACACGATTCAACTGCCTGTAATCAATACATAATCACATCGATCCATCTTTCTTCTTGACAAATAAAACAGGTGCTCCCCACAGAGAAACACTCGGACGAATATATCCCTTATCAAGAAAATCCTGTAACTGCTGTTTCAATTCCCTCATCTCTGACGGTGCCAGACGATAAGGTTCTCGGGATATAGGCGTAGTTCCTGGTACTAAATCAATACCAAATTCAACCTCTCGCACCGGAGGAAAACCAGGAATCTCAGCAGGGAAAACATCAGGAAACTTACTGACAACCGGTAACTGATCAATACCCATACTACTCATGAACATATCAACTGCATAGATGAGGTAACCCTCCCCACCTGACTCCAAGACATGACATGCCTTGAGAGCCGAAACAAGTGGCATCGGAGGTCGCGCACCCTCACCATAAAAATACCAGCTATCACCCTTAACCGGATGAAACTGTACCTGACGCTGATAACAATCCACAGCAGCGTGATACAAAGTCAGCATATCTATTCCCAAGATACAGTCAAAATTTGCCATCGCTAATATCATCAAATTAGCTGCTAATACATTACCCTCAAACTCTAGAAGGCAACCCATCACTAGACGCTTAGTTACTATCTCTTACTCCAATGGAGTAGATACAACTAAATCCATATCTAATGATACATAAGGTAATCTATGTCCCTTAACAAAGCGACTAGAAATAAAGGAATGCGATTCTCCAGTATCAATTAATACAAGTGCAGGAATACCACATAACAGAAAGGTACCTGCCAACATGCGATCGTTTTCCTCTGTAGCCTGCTCCTGAGACATAGCAAACACCTGCCCTTGAGTCTGGGGACGATAACCAGAAGAACTCTATGGTGCTGGCTACTGACGTGGAAAAGTAGAAGCCTGAGATCCAACCTGTGATCCCGATCCACTAGCAGAACCCATGCGCTGAGGACAATCTCTCCGCAGATGTCCCTGCTGACCGCAAATATAACAAGCACCAGTAGCTCTTCAACATGAAGCTGCAGGATACTTCCCTCCACAATGACTACAAAACTCCACCTTCTTATTCTTCTTCCCAAAACGGAACATACCTCGTGAACCACGAGATCCAGATGAAGTAGTAGGAGTAGAAGAAGACGTAGGTCCATATTTCACAACAGATTGAGCTCGAGGCTCAAAAGATCCACTAGGCTGTGCTGGCATCATCAATTGTGCCCGCCTGTTGCTAGTCTCCACAAGACGGCAACGGTTCATCAAAGTCTCAAAAGATACCGGGTCATCACAGACGACAACCTGAGAGTAGATATCTTGGTTCAAACCTTGTAGAAAGATATCATACTTCGACGCATCACTCTCATTTATATGAGGACTGAAAGGTAGCAGATCAAGAAATCGTTGCTGATATTGATCAATAGTCATTGATCCTTGCCTCAGAGTAAGCAACTCCATAGATCGTGCTTGGCGAACAGCCGGAGAAAAATATAGTTTCTGGAACAGCTCACAGAAATCTCCCCAAGTCACCTGTCCTCTCTCAGTACGTGCCTGAGCAGCCTTGGCATCCCACCAAAAACGTGTTCGATCCTCTAGAACAAATTCTAGAACTTCCAATTTCTGATCCTCAGTACAATCGAAAGCACAAAAAGTACTCTCGAGTTTAGACATCCAGCTTCTAGCTTGTTCAGGATTCTCGCCTCCCACCAAGGGTTTCGGTCCTACATGCATGAATTTATTGATAGAGTAGCGACGTCTACCCTCATGATGACGATGTTGATCATCATGATGGCAGTGATGATGATGATGATGACCACCTCCCTGGCCAACACTACCATGACTCTCGTCAGTCATATCCTGAAAAGAATTGCACATTAAAATCCCAAATGCGCAAGAATTACTCTAACTAATTCTAAATCCCAAGTACTAATTCCAAAATCTAAGCATGCTCTGATACCAAAAATGTAGTGACCCTGCATGGTATCACCTACTAACTGGCAACTAATAGCATGCATTAAACTTAATACAGCAAAATAACTTAACAGAGTAAAACATGCGAAAACAAAACCATAAAATACATCAGCTTAGTAATAAAATCTAAGCTTAAATCTGTAGTGATACAACCAAATCGAAAATTTAAACAGTAAACATTATACAGCTATATCGAATCCTGTTGTATAATAAAATCCTCAAGGCTTCTGCTCCCTAGTCCTGCCTTGAACTACCAGCTCCGTCCATCCTACGACCTGCCCCATAGAATAGGGTGTCCTAAATAACAACTAGGACGTGAGCGCTAACGCCCAGTGCATAAACATGAGTACACGTAAATATATTATGCATGCAACATGATGACTGTTAACGGGTCATCCGAAAATCATGCTCAGTATCGGCGCCACATGAGTGCAAAAACCGCACGGATCAACCTCTTGGTGCAACCACACTCTTCTAGTACACCAGAGTAGATAGACATAAATGCCCCCGCCGTCGCGGTACTCTCAATGACAGACTATCGAGTATAGAGCTGAGCGGCTCTATAGTCAGGTATAACAAGGTATAGGATCAATGTGTATATGCACATGACATATGAATATAGAAAACGATAAATCATATCTCATGCCATATAATAATGCCAAATAAATGCAACATATAAACATGTATACTCGCTGGCAATCTTAGTCAATGTGTACGTACCTCTAGGCTAGTTCAATTATAGTAGGATCCTAGATTCCAAGTCTATATTCAAAAGTTCACCGTATCACTACATAAATTCTATAAACCTTAACTAAGCTAATAAGTACTCCCAAAACTTAAATAGATTCCCGAACCATACCTTCGTCCGTAGATAGCCCTTTGGAGTCGCTAGTCCCGAATGACTATAACCACTCCTTGGTTATTCCAGAGCCTCTATTATAACCGATAGGGCCCTTAAGTGTATAACTCACACTATATAACTGAAGAAAGAAACTCGGGAATTCGTATTTAGAAATGAATCTGGGAAGCCCTATTTATAGGCAAAATTCCCAGCCAGGATCGGAACTTCCGATTTCAGGATCGGAGCTTCCGATCCAGCTCACTGCATGCATGTGTGACACGTCGGGATTGGAACTTCCGATCAGGCGATCGGAGCTTCCGATCTGCTCTACGTTCAACACTTGTCAAAACTCGCAGCTGAGTCATCGGGTAAAGCTGGCAGCCGAAGATCGGAATGTCCGTTCCAGGATCGGAGCTTCCGATCTCGGTGCTTCCGCTGAGCTTCCAAAGTGGCTGGGATCAGAGCTTCCGATCTGGGTTCGAAGCTTCCGATCCGACCCAAATTCAAAAGCCCAAATTCTCTTCCGAAGTCCAATAACACTCCGAAATTGATTAATTACCAACCCTTAATCATGTTTATCATATTATTATCTTAAAATGGAATCTGGGTTACTACAGGTATTATCTCTGTTCAAATGATTCAAAATTGTGCGTTGCAATATGACGGGAATGTGATTGATATAGATTGTATAGTTCTTGGATTATCAGATTTCAATTGTATTGTTGGTATAGACATGTTAACCAAGTACAGGAAAACTGTAGATTGTTTCCAGAAAGTGGTTCGATTTAGACCAGAAATGGCATCTGAATGGAAATTCTACGGTAAGGGTTCTCGAGCCAAGATCCCTTTGATATCTGTATTATCTATGACCCGTTTATTACAGAGAGGTGCAGAAGGATTTTTGATTTATGCAGTCGATGTATTGAAATCCACTACAGCAGTAACAGATATTCCAGTTGTACATGAATTTGCTGATGTATTTCCTGATGAAATTCCTGGTTTGCCTCCAGTCCGAGAGATAGATTTCAGTATCGATTTAATGCCAGGTACGCAACCAATATCTAAAGCTCCTTACAGAATGACACCTATTGAATTGAAGGAGTTGAAGGATCAACTGGAAGATTTGTTGGCTAAGGGGTACATTAGGCCGAGCGTTTCACCTTAGGGCGCTCCGGTACTATTTGTACGAAAGAAAGATGGTTCAATGCGCTTATGCATCGATTATCGTCAATTGAACAAGGTAACCATCAAAAATAAATATCCATTGCCTAGAATAGATGATTTGTTTGACCAGCTACAGGGTTCAGCTATCTATTCTAAGATTGATTTACGATCCGGATATCATCAACTGAGAGTACAAGATGAAGATATTCCTAAAACTTCTTTCAGAACAAGGTATGGACATTATGAATTCATCGTCATGCCTTTTGGTTTAACCAATGCTCCTGCAGTCTTTATGGGATTGATGAATAGGGTATTTCAGAAATACATGGATGACTTTGTCATTATTTTCATCGATGATATCTTGATCTATTCCAAGAATGTACATGAGCATGCTGAACATCTCAGAATTATTTTACAGACATTGAGAAATGAGAAATTATATGCCAAGTTGCAGAAAGTTGTGTTTCTTGGGCATATTATTTCAGGTGATGGGATTTCAATGGATCCAAGCAAGGTCGAGGCTGTTTTGAATTGGCCTATACCTACATCAGTTCCAAAAATACGGAGTTTTATGGGCTTGGCAGGTTATTATAGACGCTTTATAGAAGATTTTTCCAGCATTGCAAAGCCTATTACGCAATTGACTCAGAAAAATAAGCCGTATGTCTGGACTGAAGCATGTGAAACTAGTTTCTTGGAATTAAAGAAGAGGGTTACAAGTGCACCTGTCTTGACAATTCCATCAGGTACGGGTGATTTTGTTGTATACTGTGATGCTTCTCACAAGGGTTTGGGTTATGTGCTTATGCAGAAAGGTCATGTTATTTCTTATGCTTCAAGACAGTTAAAGCCACACGAGACTCGGTATCCTATCCATGATTTGGAGCTTGCCGCTATTGTCTTTGCATTGAAGATATGACAACATTATTTATATGGTGAGAAGTTTGAAATCTTTTCGGATCACAAAAGTTTGAAATATCTGTTTTCGCAATCAGAATTAAAAATGAGACAGCGTAGATGGCTTGATTTATTGAAAGATTTCGATTGCAAGATCAAATATTATCCAGGAAAATCTAATGCAGCTGCAGATGCCTTGAGTAGAAAGGTATGTTCCTTTTCCTTGTCTACGATAGGTGTATCTCAATTGGTGGAAGATTGTTGTATTTTTGGACTAGTATTTGAAACAGATATGAGACCTATTCGTGTTTGTGCTATAAGAGCTGAGCCAGAACTTTTGATACGAATCAAAGAAGCACAGAAAGAGGATCCGACTATTCAGAATTCGATTGCTATTGTCAGATCTGGACATCAATCTGAATATCAGGTCAGTGCTAATGATGTTTTATATGTGAATAACAGACTTGTTGTTCCAGATGTTTCAGACTTGAAACAGCAGATATTGAAAGAGGCTCACAGCAGTCGATTCAGTATTCATCCTGGTGGCAGGAAAATGTATAATGATCTGAAGACACAGTATTGGTGGAAACAGATGAAAGCAAATGTCACAGATTTTGTGTCTAAATGTTTGAATTGCCAACAGGTAAAAGAAGAAAGAAAGAAACCAGGTGGTCTATTGCAGAGTCTATCAGTTCCAGAATGGAAATGGGATCATATTTCCATAGATTTCGTTACACAGCTACCACGTTCATCCAGAGGGTGCGATGTCATTTGGGTGATTATCGATCGTTTGACGAAATCGGCATGTTTTATTCCGTACAGAATGACGTACAGACATGATCAGATGGCAGAAATCTACGTGAAAGAAGTGGTAAGATTACATGGTGTGCCTAAATCTATTGTTTCAGACCGAGACCCTAGATTTACATCACACTTTTGGCATAGCTTGCAACAAGCTCTTGGTACTCAATTGCATCTGAGTACAGCTTATCATCCTCAAAAAGACGGACAGTCAAAGCGGACTATCCAGACACTTGAGGATATGTTGAGAGCTATAGTACTAGATTTTGGTACTAGTTGGCAAGATTCATTACCACTTGCAGAATTCTCTTATAATAACAGCTATCAGACGAGCATTGAGATGGCTCCTTTTGAAGCATTGTACGGAAAGAAATGTAGATCACCGTTGTATTGGGATGATATCTCAGACGTACCAGATGTTGGACCAGATATGATCCGAGAAATGACTGAAAAAGTGAAGCTTATACAGAAAAGAATGAAGACAACTCAAGACAGAAAAGCAAAATATGCAAATATCAGACGACGACCTCTATCTTTTGATCAGGGAGACAGAGTTTTCTTGAAGATTTCCCCGTTTAGAGGTACATTCAGATTTGGAAAGAGAGGAAAGTTATCTCCACGTTTTATTGGTCCGTATGAGATTATCGAGAAGATAGGCGATCTTGCTTATCGACTCGCTCTTCCTCCATATTTGTCTGGTATTCATGACGTATTCCATGTCTCTATGCTGCGGAAGTATCAGCCTGATCCTTCCCATATTCTTCAGCCTGATGAAGCTGAACTTGACGAGACTCTCAGTTATTTTGAGAAGCCTATTCAGATTCTTGATCGCAAAGATAAACAGCTCAGAAACAAGACAATTCAGCTAGTCAAAGTTCAGTGGAGTCGACATGGCACTGAAGAAGCGACTTGGGAGACTGAGTCAGATATAAGACAGAGATTTCCAGAGTTGTTTCATTGATGTGAGTTCTTATTCTGCTTTATTTTATTTCCTTATCTTATGTGTATACAGATTGCCTATACAGCTTGCTTATGATTTCGAGGACGAACTCATGTCTTAGTGGGGGAGAAATTTAAGGCCCGGCATTATTTAATTTTTATCCGAGAATATTTAATTTGGGAATATTTAGAGTTTAGAATTAAATTCTAATATTCTTCAATGAATAAGGATTGAAATTGAATTAAATCGCTTTTCTAGGGACTGAATTGCAAATAGCCAAAAGTTTAGGGACTAAACTGCAATTTGGCTAATATTTATCTAAAATTATACTTATATTCAGCCATTTTTCACATGAAGAGCAGAAAGAAAAGGGATAAGATCAGTTCTAAACCTCACGCCATTTTTGTCTTTTAAAAGATTCGATTTTGCATGATCCGGTCGTCAGAAATTCGAGATAAATATATATCTGCGATCACCGCTCCGAGAGCTTTGTTTTGGTACAAGTTTCATTCATCTTTCTCAGACTTTATTTGTATGTTGAAGATGGAAATTTATTATTTTAAGATATAAGCATTTATGAGCTGTACCGATTACATATTCCCAGACGGTTCGGAAAAAGACTATCATTCGGATTTTATATGATTTTATGAAGCAAAATTTGAACCCTACCCTATCTGATTATGATGCTTTTGATGATATTGATATGAGATTATAAGTGATCTTGATTTTTGGATTGTTTTGGATATTGTTTGGATTGCCGGTTTGTAGCCGTTACGCCGTCGATTCGCAAAATGTCAAGACTTTGATATTATTGATTAAAAGGAGTATGGTTTGAGTTGCATCTGATCTTGTTAGTTATTCGATATGTTATTTCTCAGCTTTCATTCGAAGATTGACGACTCGAAAATCCCGATTCAAACCGAGAAGGAGTTGAAGCAAGGTTTGCTAGCATTGTATTTGAAATGAAGTTGAGAAGCTGAGCAGATTTTGACATGTTGTTGTTGATTGTATTTACAGATTTGAAGTACTTTCAGACTCGAAATTGAAAGGTATAAATGACAGCGAATCTAGATGGGATAGAACACTCGAAATATCTATTGTTTCGAGTATTCCCTTGTTAATCACATACTTGGTTGATTATGTATTTTATGTGATTAGATGCTTTGATTGCTTTACATGTTTATGTGATTAGTTGTTCAAGATGTTTTATAGCATTTAATGCATACAGAACATGTTGCATTCATCTTGAATTCCAGCCAGATAAGCACAGAGGGTTGAAAAGCCTAGAGTGCATATGACGTTTGGAGGGTTGTATTTGAGTGGCACGGATTGTAAACTTACTTCCAGAGCCAGAAGACTCACTATAGTTGCACCAAAGTCAGAGGAAATAAAGTATTTAACTTCACCTCGATTGGTGAGTTGGTGTTCGTTAAAGATTTTATTTCCTCGGGATCCCAAAGAACTTATATCCTATTGATATCAGCTTGATAGCCTCTTTTGCCATATGCATTGCATTCACATTTATTATCTCGCGCTTTATGTAGTTTATACTGGGATTTTATTCTTACCGGATGTATCCGGCTATTGCTTTGTTTTGTATGTGTGCATGGCAATAGGTGGGGCAGAAGCTAGTCAGAAGAGACAGGGATAGCTCGAGATAGAGTCTTAGCATGTGAGGACACGGGTTTTAGCAGCACGACATGTACTTTGAGTTGATGAACAGATACAAGAATGTTGTATAAGTTGTTGTATATGTCTTAGCTTGTGTATGGAAGCTTATAAGATGTTATAAGATAGCATGTATCTTATTTGGTAGATTGTACAAGAGATTAAGGTTATTATTTCTACCTTTGACAACACTTTGTTAGCAGCAGATTTTTCAAGAATTGAAGCCCACTCGATCGGGTGAAATTCACCGATCGAGCGAGCCATGTATTTTTCAAAACAGAGGAGTTGAATTTCTTGCTCGCTCGATCGGGTGACTTTAACCGATCGAGCGAGGCCAAGAATTCCCTGGAC
Organism: Henckelia pumila; assembly: GCF_033568475.1. Classification (NCBI taxonomy): domain Eukaryota; kingdom Viridiplantae; phylum Streptophyta; class Magnoliopsida; order Lamiales; family Gesneriaceae; genus Henckelia; species Henckelia pumila. The sequence goes on from NC_133120.1 coordinate 13,770,707, forward strand.
CCGAGAGCTTCTAGTTTGAGCTCGCTTGATTAGGCAACTTTCGCCGATCGAGCGAGACACTGTAACTTTTAAAAAAAAAAAATTTTTTTTTAGCTCTTGGTTCTTTAAATCCTTTGTGTACTTGATTAATTGTTAATTATAATAAATTGCCCTAAGATAAGATTAGCAACCCGGGTCCTCACAGGGCAGGACGACCCTTTTATGATAGACGTTTGGGGATTATATTGTGAGTGGCCTGGGTGTAGCCATTTTACCTAGTGCTAGCATACTCCTTATAGTCGCACCAAAGTCTAGAGGATGGAGATACGTAGCACCACCTCGATTGGGAGAGTCGGTGAGTTGTTTACTTGATCTCATCCTCGGGATCCCAAAAGCAAAAGCAGCAATGTTTTGATTATCCGACTTGATAATCCCAGAGTTTTAAAGACATGCATTTCATTTGGATTTGTTTTGGAATTGCATGGTTGATATATGAATATTTGGAAGTTGATGTATTTCGTTTAGAGATACTTATTTGATATTGCATGTTTGTCTCTTTTACTGGGAATATTATTCTCATCGGATTATCCGGCTGTTATCTTTGTTGGTATGTGTACTTGGCAACAGGTGGGGCAGGACCGAGTCAGAAGAGGCATGGTTAGCTTCGAGGGAAAGATGTAGAAGTGAGACTCGGTCTAGAAGTCGATTCCAGCATGTCAATCTAGTTTATGTTAGAACATGTTTAGTTATCGAACTTCATCGTTATATTGTTGTTGCATGTTCTCGACTTTGGTTTTGTTGTTGAACTCCAGAACTCCTGTTTTAAATGGAGGAATCAAGTTTGTAACGCATGTTTATGTTTCGGAGTATTGTATGGCTTGATGTTCTTGTTTTTGGTGATTCTAGAACCGGAGCAGCCAGGGAGGCGCCCCGCGCATCCTAGCGCGCGCCCGTGCGCCTGCGCCCTTTTTCGGGCACGGCGTCATGCGCGGCCGCGCCTTGAAAAGGCGCGGCCGCGCGGGCCCTTTAAAAAAAATGTGTTGGCTTTTAATGCTTGCTTATTTTAATTACTCCTTTAATTGATGTTTAGAACCGAGGTCTCACAATTCTATTGTATTGGGTTTATACACTGTTCGATCTGGTTGTATAATATTTGGGTATTTACAGATTTCTTTCCTTGGGATTGTATAATGTTTATAGTTTCTGCAGTTTAATTTTGATTACTGTTTTGATTAAGTTAATTGCATGTCTATGTTCTGTTTAGTAGATGATCTCGGTAAGGGTCACTACACGCCTCGACACTGATCAATTGGGTGACGGCCTCCACACTTAATGCATGATGCTCCTGAAAACCCTGAATTCTGCCCAGAACTGAACTGTCTAGAGCCACTGGAACTCGATGTACTTCTCTCAGACAATTAAAATTGCTTCCCCTTTGGTCTATACTGATCTCGCCTGTTTTTGCCATTGTTAACTCCCTCAACCCTCTGAGATGGATTTGACTGCTGAGAAGGTTGGTACTGATACTGGCACTGCTGAGGCTGAAACTGAACAGGCTGATTCTGAAAATATCTCTGCTGCTGCTGAGGAGCTATCTGATTTCCTCGCTGCATCAAAAGTCCAGCTTTGGCTCCCTTTTCCTGATCCATAGCATCTGCGAAGTTGTTGGGTCTCCTGGTATTGACCAAAGTGAAAATATCAGGATTCAAGTCGTTGATGAAATGATCGGCCTTGGCTTCTTCATTGTCTGCGATGTGAGGTGCGAACCTCAAGAGACTGTCAAACTTGTTCACATAATCCTCGATGCTCAAGTTCCCTTGCTACAAATTCTCAAATTCGGCACCCTTTTCCTTTCGGTACGACACATGGAAGAATCGCTTGTAGAACTCAATCTTGAATAAACTCCAAGTGACAACGGTGCCTCAATTCTCATTTGCTCTCTTGGTTGAAGTCCAACAATTCTTAACAACTCCCTATAGCTGGTGTATGACTAACCTGATTCTGCGGTCATCGCTATAGTCTAGAGAATCAAAGAGCTGATCAATGTCCTCTAGCCAAATTTCACAATCAACGGAGTTCACGGTACCCATCAAGGTAGGTGGTCGGAACGATCAAAATCTCTTCAACAGAGTCTCCATAGGGGTCGCGGTTGCATCAAACTGATCCACTTCAATACTACCTTGATAATTTGGAGGAGTTACTACTGGTTGCGAATTCTCAATAGAAGGAGGTACCAAAGGTGCTTGATTCCTTCTCACAGATCGTCGAGGTGCCATCTGGTATCAAAGGGTTAGGGCACAATATCTCAAACTCAATCTCAATCTCATAACCTCGGTGTCCAAAACTCTGCTCTGAGTATTCATGAATCTCAAGGATATACGAGAACAGATAATAGCACAAATACAGAAAAATATCACGTAATTCATGCTTTATAAATTAAATAAAAAATCATGTAATTCAATTAATTCAAGAATCAATAAAGCATGCTCGAACGTATTTAAAATAATCATTTAAATAAAACAATCACATGCGAGAATTCAATTCCTGCAGACTCGAACTACCCCGCTTACTATAGTTCAATTCCAAGAATCTTATGGCTCTGATACCACTTAATGTGAGACCCCGTTTCTAATCTTCCAAGCTCGAATAATAAACTACAATCGAACACAAAGAGCCAAGGGAATGAATCAAAATTTTTTTTTAAACAAGCATTGCGCCCGCGCAAGCTATCGCCTCGCGCGCGCAGAGGCTAAGAGGCCAGAAGCCTCGCGGGATGCTCGTGCGCGTGCGCGATATGAGGCGTGCCCGCGCGTAGGCCAAATGGGCAGAACAGTGCAGGAACCTGGAAAATCAATCCAAAGGCAACTCAAATCAATTCTAAACTCAAGAACATATACATATCAATATTTAGAATATACAATATTCAAAGTTCTGCCCAAAATACAATAATAAGTTCGACTATAGGGTTCATTCGACTAATCAAAATAATAAAAGTCCAAAAGATACAACCCTACGACACACGGTGTCTCACTTTTATCATTCTCACCCCGAGCTAACCCAGACGACTCGGTCCAGCTCCTGATCCTCCTGTTGTCAAGTACACATACAAACAAAAACAACAACCGGATAACCCGGTTAGATATTTAATTCCTTAGTAAAAGAGACAGGCATACAATATCAATTAAACACCTCATATTGAAATGTATTAATCATCAATAAATCAAATGAGGGTGGATGTATGCATGATTTCAAAACATCGGGATTATAAAGTCAGATAATAGAAATATCAATCGGTACTCGGTTGGGATCCCGGGGTCAAGTCATTGCAAACAACCCATAACACACTCATGCATCGCCCGCCGGTCCGACTCCTTGCTCTTCTTCATGCCCGACATTGAACTCATTGACATATGAATAAATGTCATCCTCATTACCTGCATCATTCAAGTATAGTGAGTCTAAAGACTCAGCAAGAGTAAGCAGTAAAAATCATGAGATTTCAATAATCATTTAAACTTAACATAACATAACATAAGCTTATCATTTGGTGACGAATTATGCGAAATTGTGGCAACCGTCATAATGGGCACATTTATCTTTTCTTGTTAATCAACAATCATATGGCATTACGCCTCGTAACATTTGTTCTTTCATTTTCGGAGGCCCCTCCGAAGCTCATCCCGGAGGACCTAACCCGTACATTGAGCCGTATTTGGGAGGGCCCCTCCGAACCCAAACCGGAGTACCGTTCCCGTATTGCCACCACAAAGACACATAAGACATCAAAATATTTTCATGCATCAACATATTATATCTTCATAATCCAACATAACATTATTCATTCATGCTTCATCATTATTCATTTCATCAACAAATCATTTCATTCATCATGAAGCATCATTGAAACATCATAATTTCCATCTTATCTTTTGTTTCATGAACATAAAACTTTACTCGATAACTTCATGCATGTAATAAATGATAAAAATCATACTTTCATATTGAACATAGTTTTCATGAAAGAAACTTAGACATGTACATGCATCACATAACGTAATCGGTCCACGTAAGTCGTTCTTTTCGTTCTTGACTTAAAACTTGAAACTTTTTGCATAGAAACTCTTAAATATATTTTAGAAGCCTTAAAATATCATAAACAGGAATTAAGGACTCAAAAATCAAAACTTAAGAAAAATAATTCGAAGCTACAGCGCTCCAGCGCTAGAAGAGAGGCGCTGGGGCGCTATACTTGTGCATTGTCAGCTCTGCTGCACTGCAGTGGCTATGCCTTCACACTGATATTTAGAGTTCTTGCACAACGTGGTAAACATATTTTAGCACTTGATCTAAGATTTCAAATTCCGAAACCCTCACCTTAATTGGATATTTCAGTAAAAAGTTATGCTTATTCTCCCGAGATGTGTCACTGCCGAAAATTCAAACCACTTGACACACTTCGGGGCGATTTTGGCCAATCTTATAAAATGATTTTGACAAAACTCAAAGCATGAAAGTTGTAGCTATATGAGATATCTTTCAAATACAATTGGCCTCATCTCATTTGGATTAATAAAATAGACTTAATCCACAAAATTGCAACAAGTGTTGCTAATCCGAGACAACCCAACACATGCAACGCTTCAAAGCTTTAACTAAAACTAACTCAACACTTCAAAGTTTAACACACACCTTAAAAATCAGTCCTTTCCCAACTCTAAACCATAAGAATCTATCATCACACATTATTTATCAAGAATTTCACAAGAACGACTTACATATCACGATGTCATAAACCTCATGCTTTTATGCTTCTCAAATCTTTAAAATCATGCATAAAACTCATCAACACACATCATTTCTTATCAAAATAGATATATCTTGAATGGTGGTTTAAAATTCTTTAATAACTTGCCTTGAATGGAGGAGGAGTTGATCCGGAACTTCGGAGACGAGCTAAACCTTGGACGAACTAAAAACTGGTACCAAAAACTCACTTGAATCTTGAAGGATTTGATGAAGGAGATGATGAATAATGAGGGGGAGGAGAAAAATGTGTAAGGGAGATGAGGATAATGAAGAAGTCTGATAGAATATATCAAGGAAATCACTAACATGTAGGGTATAAGGTTGTTAAGTGTAGTTTTCATAATTAATGCACATCGTGTATTGATTGCTTAAAATGCAGTCAAAGAAACACATCTCGACTCGTCTGATAAAAATGCTATCTTTTGACTCGTTTATAAAAAATGTAACAATATCATACTTAAAATACTCGTAAAAATGTACTTTATTATCTTGTTCCTAGTTTAGCCTCGTCCCGCGAGTCCAGAATCGAACTCTACCTGGAATCATTTACTTAATAAAAATTGTTAAATGTAAGATAAATATAATCATGAAATCATAATCATTAAATCATAACTTAAACAATTTAAGGCATAAAATCCTTAAAAATTTATGTTTAAATAATCGTGAGCAAGTTTAATGGATTTTTGGACTTTACAATTTTACCCTCCTTAAAAGAATTTTGTCCTCGAAATTCGACTTACCAAATACTTCTGGGTATCGGCTACGCATATCTTGTTCGGTCTCCCAAGTAGCCTCTTCCACTAATTGATTGCGCCATAAGACCTTTACCATCTTGATCTCTTTGTTTCTCAGCTTTCGGACTTGTGTATCCAAAATTTGGATAGGTATTTCTTCATAAGACAAGTCTGGTTTCCATAGAACTGGCTCGTGGCGAATGACATGGGAAGGATTTGAGATATACTTTCTCAACATTGTGATATGGAATACGTTATGTACACCTTCCAAGTTTGGAGGCAATGCTACTCGGTAAGCTCTTGTTCCAACCTTGTCTAGGATCTCGAAAGGTCCTATATATCTTGGGCTCAACTTTTCCTTCATCCCAAATCTTAAGACTCCTTTCCAAGGTGAAACCTTCAAAAACACGTGATCACCTACTTGGAACTCCAACTCTCTACGCCTCCGATCGGCATAGCTTTTCTGACGGCTCTGTGCTGTCAACATCCTGTCTCTAATTTTTGCTATCATATCAACTGTTTGTTGCACTATTTCTGGTCCCAACACAGCTCTCTCTCCAATCTCATCCCAATGTAGAGGAGTCCTACACTTTCTTCCATACAAAGCCTCATAAGGAGCCATTCCAATAGTAGCTTGATAACTATTGTTGTAGGTGAAATCCACTAAAGGCAACTTCGATTCCCAATTTCCTCCAAAGTCAATCATTCAAGCCCTGAGTAAATCCTCCAGTATTTGAATTACTCGTTCAGATTGTCCATCTGTTTGTGGGTGAAAAGCTGTACTAAAAGCTAGCTTTGTTCCCAATCCATGATGTAAACTCTTCCAAAAGTTTGAAGTGAACCTAGGATCCCTATCAGAGACTATCCTTGCTGGAACTCCATGAAATCTAACTACCTCTCGAATATATAACTCTGTATATTGATTCATCAAGAAGTTGTTTCTAACTGGTAAGAAGTGAGCTGACTTTTTCAACCTGTCAACTATTATCCATATTGAATTCATTCTTCGTTGTGTAATTGGTAGCCCAATCACAAAGTCCATTGTAACATCTTCCCATTTCCAAGTGGGAATATGTAATGGTTTCAGAAGTCCTGCTGGCCTTTGATGTTCAACTTTCACCTGTTGACATGTAAAACATTCGCTAACAAACTTAATGATGTCTTTCTTCATACCTGGCCACCAGTATAGCATCTGTAAATCCTTGAACATCTTTGTACTCCCTGGATGAATAGAATATGGTAACGTGTGAGCCTCAGTCATCACATCTTCTGTAGTACCCCGTAACCAAAATTGGTAATTAAGAGATTAATTATGTTAATTAAACCAATTTGGTATCTGAAGGATCGGAAGCTCCGAAGGTGAGATCGGAAGCTCCTATCAGGATCGGAAGCTCCGGTGCAGGATCAGAAGCTCCGATCGATATTACGTCATGCATGACGTGTGGCAGGATCGGAAACTCCGATCGGGATCGGAAGCTCCGATCGGGATCGGAAGCTCCGATCGCCCTATCCGAAGTCAACCAGTGATATTTTGACATGTGGCAGATAAGGATGTTCGGAAGCTCCGATGGCAGGATCGGACGTTCCGATCAAGGATCGGAAGTTCCGATCGAGGATCGGAGGTTCCAATCGATGCCTATAAATATAAGGTCCGAGGCATTCATTTCTTGCCAATTCTGAATTCTCTCCTTCGCCCTCGTGGTCCTATTTAAGGGCTTTGAGTACTCTTATTTTAGAGTTGGAGTAGGGTATTTGTTTTAGTATAGTCAGACAGTGTCTGACATAGTAGCGGAGCAGTGCTCGTGTTGTAGAGCCGTGTTCGAGGCTGTGGATTCGCAGCAGGGGAGTGCCCTAGTTGCGGGATAGTCGCCATCAGTGGGCTGACGACGGACGCAGGTATAGCTATGGTCTCCTTAAATTATTTAGGAGTATGCAATGGCTTAGTTAAGGCTTTTAGCGCTTATTGAATGATGCATGGGTATTTGCATTGTAGACTTGATGATAGGCTTGGAACATAGAGTGGGACTACTAGGACTGCCTTAGAAAGGTACGTAAGTACTGACTGAGATTGTCAGCGGATATACATGCTTATATGTTGCATTTATGTGTTTGCATGTTATTATTGTTATGCGGCATGTGCATATCATCTTGTGCATGTACATCTGTATATCTTTCGAGATGAGCCAGTTAGGGTTGCTCAGCCCTGTTAGGACGCTTGATATCGAGTACCCTTAGGTACTGATACCTCGAGGACTCCGCGGTCCGCGTTCGGGATTCGGGAATGAGTGGTCGCACACAGTGGTTAGCTACCCCGATGTGACGAGCTTATATCCCAGGCGCCAGTTTGAGCAGTTTGTATACAGTTATCCCAGATATGGATACCCGGTCATTTGCATGCATCATATTTTTATGTTTATCCGTGCTTTCGTATTGAGCTTAGAGCTCACGTCCAGTATTTTCTGTGTATCTGGATACCCTATTCGATGGGGCAGGTATAGGTGCAGGATTGAGCACCAGGAGCCTGGAGTAGCCAGTGACCTTGAAGACAGCAGAATTAGCTGTAGGTTTTATTTAAAGTAATTCGATTGGGTTGTATAAATCAAGTTTGATTAGCCGGTTGTATTCTGCCGGTCTACTTGTATTTAGTCTTCCGCAACAATTTGATTTAATGCATGCTTAATTATGCTCTTAACTCTGATTAGGTAGTGGATCCGGGTCGGGTCGCTAAATTTATGGTATCAGAGCAACTGCATGCAAGGGACTTAGGAAATTGATAATAAGACCTCTTGATTATCCTTGTAGGATTGATTGAGGCTAGCGAAAGAAGATTTGGTTCTTCAGTGCCAAGGTTTGCGGCAGAAGTTTTTACTATAAGGAATGCAACAGTGATGAGAACACCAGTAGTAGCATATCGATAGATAGACTGACTGCTGTGGACGGTTCATCATTCGATGCATTGGGATGTTGATCGAAGAACATATGGATTCCAGCCAGGGAAGACTGGAAGAGAAGATCGGTTATATCGCGTCAGATACCTCTGAGGGCTTTTTGGAACGAATGGTGTTTAGTAATCCATGTGGTTCCAGTCCTTGAAGATTCTCCACTCGTAGTTGGAGAGATTGTAAGATAGACCTTCACCAGAGAATGCCTTGAGTGCCTAAAGCATGACAGGTTTCGAGAGTGAGGTCTTTAACCTCGTGCAAAACATGGTTTTGCCGGTATGCTTGTATTGATGCTTTTGGTAGGCATACGGAAAACTTCATGTTCAAAAGCATGATTTAGATACAAGAAGAACGCTGATGGTAGATCGTGAGCAGAAGAAGTCAACTGACATGCACTGACGCAGAGCATAGCTGGTTAGCTATCACGTGCCATTTCTCCGGAGTTCTTCGTTGGAGAACAGGTAGAGAGACTTGGACGGAAGTATGCTTGTATCGATGCATGTGTCGATTGGAAGCTTCATGCTCAAGGAGTGAAGACAAGTTCGACGACTTTAAATACTGTATTGATGTATTTGTAAATAGTATTTCAGTTGTAATGAATCATCAGAAATTGGTTGTATCAGTTCAAGTTATTGGATGTACATTTTGTTGTATTTTGAATACAGTATGTATTACATGGGATTGTAATAAAGGAAATTGTACATAACTTGAAGGAATGATACATGTTTTACTTATTCAAAGATTCGTGTTTGATTACAAGTAATGTTACTAAGTTTGGCTTGGAATTAGTTGACTAATCAACTAGGATAGCTCATGGATTTTGAGTAAGTCAACGGTAACGGATTGACATGGGGTTAGTCTAGGTGTCTTCCTAAGGCTGACCTAATTAGTCGTTTGACTGAGTTAGTGTCATTGATGAGGTAATTCATCTGGGAGCATAGAAATATCGATCTTGTTTGGAAATTTTGAGTTTTTGTTCTAAGTTGTTTTCTTAGGACAGTAGTCTGATTGACCAGCATAGGTTGAGACTTCGTGATGATGGGATTTCATCGGGATACCAAGTTGGGTATATACCAAGAGTTGTGGACAGGGACCATGACTAGACATGATGGAGCGCGACCCTATTCCAGTGTTACTCTGGGAGTCTTTCGTACTTCGGAGAATGCCTGGAAGCCTTCGTGCTTCAGGATTTGGCGGTGGGAAGGCTACATAGTCTAGAGTTTTGGTAACAGTCACGACGGGGTATGACATTGGATTGGATGCCTGGTTAGGTGTCAGCGGTTTAGATATCATCTGACTATCGTCAGAGATATTGGCTTGCAGTTTTGTCACAAGGACCAGTCTTGGAGGGATTTTCCTTGACGAGTACGTACTCTGAACAGATAGTTTTAGTCTATTGGATACTGCTAGACTAGTGGATCTAGTCGGGGTTTGGATGCTCTTGTGATAGGGGCTATCCAGAAGTTTTGGTTTGTGAAATTCCTGAAACATTTGACTCGGAGATGAGTGGTTTTCAGCATTAATGGTTTCCTTCAGTGATAGATTATATCCGATGCTAAGGATTGTACATGACTATTTGAGGCATGAGGATAGCGTGATTCATGCCAGTGTACACTTGGTGGTGATTTCAGATGGGACACCGCGGCAAGTAAACTCAGTCTCGATTTGTTGCAGTCTTAGCAAGAGATATAGTTATCAGGAGCAAGTTTAGCGACAGTTGGTAGTGAGTCATTATCAATACGAGATTGGTACTGGTGACTACTAATAGCTATTGTCTGACTCTGTCAGAGATAGGTGAGTTGAATCAGCTGTGATTCTTTTGATTCCAAGTATTTGGGATATGCGGACACATGGCTGTGAGATCATGATTATTGATCGAGCCATGTGAGATTTCAAAGGACCAAGACCTGGCGGATGGTTGCCATATTTTGGTTGGTACTGACAAGTTGTGTGATAGTCACAACTTATCGACGATGTCGATTGGTTGAGCAGATCAGTAATTAAGATATCATGAACCGAGAGATACTTGGGACGATACTATAAGTCGTCGTGCTTATGAGTTTGGATCCTTTAAGTAAATGTCTCGGAACAGTAAAAAAATTATTTGCATTCAGGATTCTCGGGTGGTTTAGATTTTCGGAGTGCAGTCGTTTGGACTTTCAAGTTCGATAGATCACGGGAGGTAATTGCATGTTTTGACTTTGGTAAGTCATGGCTAGTTCGATAACTCGGGTAAAGTTATCAATGGTAAGAGAAGACGTAATTGATCTAAACATTGCTTGGTATTAGCAATGGTTGACCCAGTTTTGGAAATAGAATTGTTCCATGCTATTGGATTACAGTTTTGGGAAACTGTTAGCCAAAAACTTGTTTAGGCATTTCCAGCAGTTTTCTCGGAGGATTTTCGTTAAATTGTGATTCGACGAGTGTTGCGGAATTCAATGAGCATTAGCAGGCCGATATCAGTTCTTTGTTCGTGGGATGATACGACAGCTGAGACTGTGTTCAGAGTCTAGTGAGATTGTTGTCGGTGATTTCCCAGTACGTTCTGATGTGCTATGCCATTGAGGTGTTGGGATCGACCGAGATCTATCGGGTAAATTTGTTGGTTTACCGCATGTGTCATGGATTGCGCGAAGGGTTGAGGTGAACTAGTTTTGTTCATTTTGGTAGCAAGTCAAGTGTGACTTGGGATTGTTATCTATGGTTGGATAACCAGTGTTGCGAATTCAATTGATATCTCGAGTGACGAGATAGTGGTGATCTTTAATCTAGACTACTAATGTTGTAGATGTTGCGGTCCCATCTATGTGTTCAGCATTATAGCGGTGACATTCTTTGAGAATATTAGTCATCATCGAAGAAAATAAGTACGGAATGTAAGTCTGTCGATGCTAGGAACTTTCGGGATTGGTTGTTATCTGTGGCAGGACATCAAGTGGGAATCGATTGGTTAACACTTGTGGTTACCTCTGGGATTTGATGTCAGTGTTAGACCAGTGGAGATACAGGTTGGTTGTATCTGGCTTTCTCGTTAGTACGAACTGATTCTAGCAAGAGGGATAGTCGGTATCAAGTGGTATACTTCACGAGGAACTATCACTGCTAAGGTTTGCATGAACAATGGGTATTCGAAGAGCAGTCGAGAGCACTCTATTGATCGTAATGCTCGGTTATACATCCAAAAGATCGTTCTACTTCATGGCTGCCGGTGGGCATTGTCAGCGATCGAGACCCAGGTTTACTTCCATATTCTGGGGGAGTTTCCAGCGTGCTATGAGCACTGCTTTCAGTTTAAATACTGAATATCATCCAGAGACAGATGGTCAGATGTAGAGCGCTAATCATACCTTGGAGGACATGTTTTGGGCGTGTACTATGGATTTTTGGTTCAGTTTAGCCAAATCAGTTGTCATTGATTAAGTTCGCGTACAACAATAGGTACCATCGTAGCATTGGGAGGACACCTGTTGAGGCGTTGTACGGGCGACTTGTCGTACTCCATTCTTCTAGAAAGAAGTGGGGGAGACAGTATTTCTGAGAATGTCACTTTTTCGTAAGATTCTCAGATTTAGTCTTAAAGGCAAGTTGTCTCCCGGGTTTATCGGTCCGTTTGAGATCTCGGAGAACATTGGCGATTTCGCTTATCGACTAGCTTTGCCACCGCATCTTTCCAGTATTCACGACGTGTTCCACGTATCACTGTTGCGACGGTATGTGGCGGATGATTCTCATATTCTGCAGCGGTCTGAGGTTTAAGTGAGCAAGGATTTGACCTATGCTGAGAAACCTATTTGTATCCTGGATTATATGGATAAGGTTTTACGGAACAAAGTCATTCCTTTGGTGTTAGTTCAGTGGCAGCGCCGAGGCACTAAGGAAGCTACTTGGGAGCTTGAAGAAAGGATGCGTGAAGACCATTATGAGCTGTATTCGGTTGTAACGTTTGATTTGAATAAGGAATGTTTCTGTACCTTGTATTGCATTCGGTACTTAAGATCTATTTTCGAGGACGAAATATCTTAAGTGGGGGAGAATGTAGTACCCCGTAACCGAAATTGGTAATTAAGAGATTAATTATGTTAATTAAACCAATTTGGTATCTGAAGGATCGGAAGCTCCGAAGGTGAGATCGAAAGCTCCTATCAGGATCGGAAGCTCCGATGCAGGATCGGAAGCTCCGATCGATATTACTTCATGCATGACATGTGGCAGGATCGGAAGCTCCGATCGCCCTATCCGAAGTCAACCAGTGAGATTTTGACATGTGGCAGATAAGGATGTTCGGAAGCTCCGATGGCAGGATTGGACGTTCCGATCAAGGATCGGAGGTTCCGATCGATGCCTATAAATATAAGGTCTGAGGCATTCATTTCTTGCCAATTCCGAATTCTCTCCTTCGCCCTCGTGGTCCTATTTAAGGGCTTTGGGTACTCTTATTTTAGAGTTGGAGTAGGGTATTTGTTTTAGTATAGTCAGACAGTGTCTGACATAGTAGCGGAGCAGTGCTCGTGTTGTAGAGCCGTGTTCGAGGCTGTGGATTCGCAGCAGGGGAGTGCCCTAGTTGCGGGATAGTTGCCATTAGTGGGCTGACGACGGACGCAGGTATAGCTATGGTCTCCTTAAATTATTTAGGAGTATGCAATAGCTTAGTTAAGGCTTTTAGCGCTTATTGAATTATGCATGGGTATTTGCATTGTAGACTTGATGATAGGCTTGGAACATAGAGTGGGACTACTAGGACTGCCTTAGAAAGGTACGTAAGTACTGACTGAGATTGCCAGCGGATATACATGCTTATATGTTGCATTTATGTGTTTGCATGTTATTATTGTTATGCGGCATGTGCATATCATCTTGTGCATGTACATCTGTATATCTTTTGAGATGAGCCAGTTAGGGTTGCTCAGCCCTGTTAGGACGTTTGATATCGAGTACCCTTAGGTACTGATACCTCGAGGACTCCGCGGTCCGCGTTCGGGATTCGGGAATGAGTGGTCGCACACAGTGGTTAGCTACCCCGTTGTGACGAGCTTATATCCCAGGCCCCAGTTTGAGCAGTTTGTATACAGTTATCCCAGATATGGATACCCGGTCCTTTGCATGCATCATATTTTTATGTTTATCTGTGCTTTCGTATTGAGCTTAGAGCTCACGTCCAGTATTTTTTGTGTATTTGGATACCCTATTCGATGGGGCAGGTATAGGTGCAGGATTGAGCACCAGGAGCCTGGAGTAGCCAGTGACCTTGAAGACAGCAGAATTAGCTGTAGGTTTTATTTAAAGTAATTCGATTGGGTTGTATAAATCAAGTTTGATTAGCCGGTTGTATTCTGCCGGTCTACTTGTATTTAGTCTTCCGCAACAATTTGATTTAATGCATGCTTAATTATGCTCTTAACTCTGATTAGGTAGTGGATCCGGGTCGGGTTGCTACATCTTCCCTCAGTGAATTTACTGTTGGTACCCAAATTTGCCCTTTGTGATGCATGACCCCGTCCTTCACTGTATACAATGCACCCCTTTTTGCTTCATCTTTAAGTTTCCAAGTTAATAATTGCTGGTCTGAAGCCTGCCATGTTCGAATCTTGTCGAGCAAACTTGGAACCATTGTTAAGGTTGATAAGGCACAAACTTCCATTGGCTCAACTACTTCCAATCTGAGTCTTTCAAAATCTACAATCAACTCTTGTTGAGTTGTCATTCTATTCAAAGTTGCAGATTTACGACTCAAAGCATCTGCTACTACATTAGCTTTACTCGGATGGTAGCTAATGTCACAGTCATAATCTTTCACCAATTCGAGCCATCTTCTCTGCCTCATGTTCAACTCCTTCTGTGTGAAGAAGTACTTCAGACTTTTATGATCGGTGAAAATCTGACACTTATCACCATAAACGTAATGTCTCCACAGTTTCAGTTCGAAGACAACTGCTGCCAATTCGAGGTCATGGGTAGGGTAATTCTTTTCATGAATCTTCAACTGTCATGAAGCATATGCTATTACCTTTCCATCTTGCATCAAGACAGCCCCTAATCCACTCTTGGAAGCATCTGTATAAATTACGAATTGACCTGTGCCTTCTGGTATGGCTAGTACTGGTGATGTCATCAACTTTTTCTTCAAAACTAAAAAGCTTTTCTCACACTGATTAGACCATTCAAACTTCACACTTTTGCGAGTTAATGACGTTAGTGGCAGCGCTATCTTGGATAAATCCTGAATGAATCTCCTATAGTAACCCGCTAATCCCAATAAACTTCGTACCTCTGTAGCATTCTTTGGAGTAACCCAATTTTTAATTGCATCAATCTTTGCTGGATCAACCTCTATTCCCTTAGCCGAAACTAGGTGACCCAAAAATGCAATCTGTTCCAGCCAAAATTCACACTTACTGAACTTAGCAAACAATTGTTTTTCTTTCAGAACCTGCAAGACTGTAGTTAGATGCTGACGATGCTCATCGAAACTACGAGAGTAATTCAGTATGTCATCTATGAATACTATGACAAACTGATCCAAGAAAGGCTGGAACACTCTGTTCATAAGATCCATAAACACTGCCGATGCATTGGTAACTCCAAACGGCATGACTAAGAACTCGTAGTGGACATAACGAGTCCTGAAAGCCTTTTTAAGAATATCTTCATCTTTCACCTTCAATTGGTGATAACCTGATCTCAAATCGATCTTGGAGAACACTACTGCCCCTTGTAACTGATCAAACAAATCATCTATCCTTGGAAGTGGGTATTTGTTCTTCACTGTTACTCGATTCAGCTCTCTATAATCGATGCACAGTCTCATATACCCATCTTTCTTCTTGACAAACAATACCGGTGCACCCCAAGGCGATACACTCGTTCTAATAAAGCCTTTATTGAGTAGCTCTTGTAGTTGCTCCTTCAATTCATTCATTTCAGTCGGTGCTAACCTGTATGGTTCTTTGGAAACTGGTTGGGTTCCAGGCATTAGTTCAATTCCAAATTTTACCTCCCTAGCTGGAGGTAATCCTGCAATATCATCAGGAAATACTTCTAGGAAATCTCTCACTACTTCGACGTCTTCAAGTTTCGGTCGATGTAATTCTTGGTCGCAAGTGACACTTGCAAGGAAACCTGCACATCCTTTATTCAACAGTTGTCATGCCTTACCCACTGAAATTAAAAGAGATGAATTATGTTTCGGTGTGGCATGAAATAGAAACGGTTCTCCATCCTTAGTTTTCAAGGAAACCGTTCTCCGTTTACAGTCTATAGTAGCCTCGTATCGAGACAACCAATCCATCCCGAATATCACGTCAAAATCAGACATATTCAGGATAATAAGATCAGCAAGTAACTCGTGACTCTGCATTTGTACACTGCATCCTCTGATAATCAAATCACTACTCAATTCTTCCCTTGAAGGCAAGGATATACTAAATCCTGATATTGACTTATCCGGTACTAAACCCGATTTATTAACAAATTCAACAGATATGAATGAATGTGTAGCTCCAGTATCAATTAAGACATGAGCGGGATTACTGGAAACATTAATCATACCTGTAACTATAGTTGTATTTGGATCCACTTGATCATGTGCCATTGCAAAAACTCGTCATTTTACCGGTTCTTTGGATTGAGGGCAATCTTTTCGATAGTGCCTTGGCTTTTTGCAAAGGAAACATACTCCAGTCCCTGCCATGCATTGACCTGAGTGAAGTTTTCCACATTTTTGACAAGTTGTTGGTGCAATTGCCGGTTTTGGTGCTGGTAGAGCCAATTGTTTCTGCCCCTGAGGTCGAGGCTGCTGCTGTTGGTATGGTCGGTGTTGGGGTGGGGCTTGGTATGGTCTCTTTCTTATAGAACTTCCTTGTTGGTCCCGATTCTAATAACTAGATCTTTTTTCCTGTGACTCTCGGATACTGTCATTTCTGTCCTTTTCGAACAGCATGGCTTGATCCACCGCATCTTTGTAATTTTTCGCTCCACTTAGTCTAACATCCTTTCTGATGAAGGCATTCAATCCTTCTGTAAAATGTTTCAACTCTTCAGCAGGATCACCAGAAATCATTGGTACAAAGTATCTTCCCCTTTCAAACTTCTTAACATACTCCGCAATCGACATGTTTCCTTGACGGAATTCCAAAAAATCTCTTGCCAACCGGGTTCGGGTGCTCACTTTGAAATATTTGTCGTAGAACATATCCTTGAATCCATTCCAAGTAAGGGTAGTTAGGTTCAATGCTGCTTTGGCTCCATTCCACCAAACACGAGTGTCATCGCGGAACATATAGGTATCACATCTCAATCTATCCGCATCCGTGATCTGCATGAATTCAAAAGAAGTCTCCATAGCTTGGAACCATTGTTCTGCTATCAAAGGATCAGTCTCTCCTTTGAACTCAGGTGATCCCAACTATAAGAACCTTTTGTAGATAGGGTTCTGATTAGCTGTAGGATGGTTATTTCCAGCATTAGTTGTCTGGGCTTGAAGCAACTGTTGGATTTGAGCTACCTGAGCATGGCTTTGCTCTTGAAGCAGAGCAGTTAATCCCGCCAAAAATTGGTTGTTTTGATTGTTCTCACTATCTGGCCCGCAATCACTATGGTTGTTGTTTGCAGAATTGGTGTTGGTGTTGGTGTTGTTTCCCCTACGTGATGTCATAGTCCTAAAGTCCAATATTATCCACACCGCTCAGTCACGATTTAAAACGTGAATATACTTTAACATATAACATGCATACATATATCTCATAGCATTATCATACACATAATCACATAAGACACATAACTTACAGACATGAAGACGGAGCGTTGGAGTCGTGGCGAGTATGCATGAGTGTTTCAAGAAAACCCAAAGCGAACTGCTCTGATACCAAACTGTAACACCCTCAACCGATGAAGATGTTACAAACTAACAAGACGTTAAAACTAGTTCGGAAAAGAAAATTTTTGAAAGATGTATGCATACATCAAACCTTACTTAAAACATTTCAGAATAGTTTACAAACCAAATAATAACAATTTGAAACATAAAGCGTATTTTCTTCAATCAACATAACAACATTTAGTTCATTAACTTGACACAAACACTCTCAACACATAACACACTCATGCATCGCCCGCCGGTCCGACTCCTTGCTCTTCTTCATGCCCGGCATTGAACTCATCGACATATGCATAAATTTCATCCTCATTACCTGCACCATTCAAGTATAGTGAGTCTAAAGACTCAGCAAGAGTATGCAGTAAAAATCATGAGATTTCAATAATCATTTAAACTTAACATAACATAACATAAGCTTATCATTTGGTGACAAATTATGCGAAATTGTGGCAACCGTCATAATGGGCACATTTATCTTTTCTTGTTGATCAACGATCATATGGCATTACGCCTCGTAACATTCGTTCTTTCATTTTCGGAGGCCTCTCCGGAGCTCATCCCGGAGGACCTAACCCGTACATTGTGCCGTATTTGGGAGGGCCCCTCCGGAGCACAAACCGTAGTACCGTTCCCATATTGCCACCACAAAGAACATAAGACATCAAAATATTTTCATGCATCAACATATTATATCTTCATAATTCAACATAACATTATTCATCCATGCTTCATCATTATTCATTTCATCAACATATCATTTCATTCATCATGAAGCATCATTGAAACATCATAATTTCCATCTTAACTTTTGTTTCATGAACATAAAACTTTACTCGATAACTTCATGCATGTAATAAATGATAAAAATCATACTTTCATATTGAACATAGGTTTCATGAAAGAAACTTAGACATGTACATGCATCACATAACGTAATCGATCCACATAAGTCGTTCTTTTTGTTCTTGACTTAAAACTTGAAACTTTTTGCATAGAAACTCTTAAATATATTTTAGAAGCATTAAAAGATCATAACCAGGAATTAAGGACTCAAAAATCAAAACTTAAAAAAATTAATTTGAAGCTACAGCGCTCCAGCGCTAGAAGAGAGGCGCTGGGGCGCTATACTTGCGCATTGTCAGCTCTGCTGCACTGCAGTGGCTATGCCTTCACACTGATATTTAGAGTTCTTGAACCCAGAATTTCAAAACGTGGTAAACATAAAAGTTTTAGCACTTGATCTAAGCTTTCAAATTCCGAAACCCTCACCTTAATTGAATATTTCAGTAAAACGTTATGCTTATTCTCCCGAGATGTGTCATTGCCAAAAATTCAAACCACTTGACACACTTCGGGGCGATTTTGGCCAATCTTATAGAATGATTTTGAGAAAACTCAAAGCATGAAAGTTGTATCTATATGAGATATCTTTCAAATACAATTGGCCTCATCTCATTTGGATTACTACAATAGACTTAATCCACAAAATTTCAACAAGTATTGCTAATCCGAGACAACCCAACACATGCAACGCTTCAAAGCTTTAACTAAAACTAACTCAACACTTCAAAGTTCAACACACACCTTAAAAATCAGTCCTTTCCCAACTCTAAACCATAAGAATCTATCATCACACATTATTTATCAAGAATTTCACAAGAAAGACTTACATATCACGATATCATAAACCTCATGCTTTTATGCTTCTCAAATCTTTAAAATCATGCATAAAACTCATCAACACACATCATTTCTTATCAAAATAGATATATCTTGAATGGTGGTTTAAAATTATTTAAAAACTTGCCTTGAATGGAGGAGGAGTTTTTCCGGAACTTCGGAGACGAGCTAAACCTTGGACGAACTAAAAACTGGTACCAAAAACTCACTTGAATCTTGAAGGATTTGATGAAGGAGATGATGAATAGTGAGGGGGAGGAGAAAAACATGTAAGGGAGATGAGGAATGAAGAAGTCTGATAGAGTATGTCAAGGGAATCACTAACATGTAGGGTATAAGGTTGTTAAGTGTAGTTTTCATAATTAATGCACATCGTGTATTGATTGCTTAAAATGCAGTCAAAGAAACACATCTCGACTCGTCTGATAAAAATGCTATCTTTTGACTCGTTTATAAAAAATGTAACAATATCATACTTAAAATACTCGTAAAAATGTACTCTATTATCTCGTTCCTAGGTTAGCCTCGTCCCGCGAGTCCAGAATCGAACTCTACCTGGAATCATTTACTTAATCAAAATTGTTAAATGTAAGATAAACATAATCATGAAATCATAATCATTAAATCATAACTTAAACAATTTAAGACATAAAATCATTAAAAATTTATGTTTAAATAATCGTGAGCAAGTTTAATGGATTTTTGGACTTTACAATATGGGTAGTTGGCTCTAGTGCTAGTTGGAGATTGTTAGAGTAGGTTCTCATCAAGCCAAGTTTTGTCCGAAGGTCCATGTAATAACTCTTGTATGACAATTTTTATTTTAATAATATTTGAATTAATAAATTTGGCACATCTTTATCTGTATACTCATACTAGTTTCATAGATAAAGCCCTTGAATATTGTAAGGCCAAAAATATTAAATTATTGATTATGGAATTTGAGAATTAAATTCCATATTAGGGGCTAATATTGATTTGAGAAGTTATGGAAATGATAGATTTAATATCCGAGCCGAAAATATTTAATTTGAGAATTTATGGATTTTGAGAATTAAATTCCGAGAATTCTTAAATTAAAAGAATAAATATTCGATTTGAATATTTATGGGATTTAAGATTAAATTCCATGTTTCGGGAATTAACGAAGATTAATTTTGAAGATACAACCCGATCAGGGACTGATTTGAAAATATCGAAGTTGCAAGGGCTAAAGTGCAAACGACCGGGATTATTTAATTAATCTGAATTTAATTTATTTTAATCCAAGTATATTTAATTTGGGAATATTTAGAGTTTTGATTTTAATTCTAATATTTTTAAATTATTTTGGATTGAAATTGAATTAAAAAGAAGGCCGATGACTGAATTGCAATTAATGAAGACATGAGGGACTAAATTGCAATTATGCAATACATATCCGATTTAGATTAAAATTATCAGCATGTGCACGTGGAGAAATCAGATTTCCTTCAGCAAAATTGAAGATTTCTGAACAGAGAGCCGAGAGCTCTTCCTTTTCCTTTGAATTTGATTTGTTCAAATCGTCGTAACTTTTGATCCGCTTGTCCGATTTTGATTCCGAAAGATGTTCTGGAATCCTTGCAACGAAGCCTTTGTATTGATGTAAGTATTTAATCCTTTCGGCATGTTTTTAAGAACGAAATATGGCAGAGATCAGATTATGAAACTATGTTGTGTTTTTGAGTTCGTATGCCGTTCGATATCGCAGTCGGATTGGAAATGAATTAAGAAACGAACTTGTCATGGTTTCAGCATGTTTTTGACTTGTTAACATGTGATTATAGCTGCTGATATGTGAGGTATGAGTGATAGGAAGTGATTAGAAGTTGATAAGAAGTTCATAATGAATTCGATACCGAGTCGGTTCTCGATTTTCAATCGCTACAACACCGGTTGATGTTTTAGGATCAGTTTTGATAACCAAAGATTGAATTGAGATGTTAGTGAAATGTTAGCGATGATATAGAATTTTTATTTCTCAGTTTCAGTCACGTTTGGAAGATGAACGATGCAAGACTCCAAGTTATATCGAATAAGAAGAAGTTGAAGTTTGAAACGATGTTGATTGAATCTATATTGATGAGTTTTATTCAATTCTGAAATGATTGAATAGAATGAGGTTTGATTTGCATGTTTTTGATGATATGTTTCAGAGGTTAATAGGAGACTATTGACTCAAGAACCTCAACTTGAAACCAAAGAAGAAGTGATCAAGATTGAAGTGAATTTGATTGAAGATGGATTGAGGTTTGAATGATCAGATTCTTGTAGGAGTTGTTGTACTTCCTATCCAGATGTGGAACATCGTCAACTCGAGAATGAAAGGTATAATGACGACATCAGAAAGTAGGGACTTTGAGACTTAAGAATGACTAATCTTGAGTTGGCCCGCAAAAACCACATACTTGTTTATGTTTTTGATTTGATTGTGATGTTGTCGATCCATCTCAGGTAGTGGATCTTTATATTCGAGTTGATATGATGCTATATTGAATCGATTCTATGCCAAAGTTGCGGTTAACCTTATTTGCGAGTCATTTACGAACTCGTTAGATGGATATCCATGTCAAGATCGTTTACGAATCTTGATGGCAATGAAGTGATAAGAATCAATTCTTGAGATAAGCGCGCTATATAAATTAAAATTTTGATTTGAAGTTGAGTCGATTTATGCATTATTTTTACTCTATTCTTGAGTTGATATGTTTAGAGTTGATATGAATTTATTTAACGCATTTATATGTCGATTATACTGAGAATGATTTCTCACCGAAGTTTATCCGGCTGTTGCTTTGTTTTGTATGTGTGCATTGCAACAAGTGGGGCAGGAGCTTGGTTGAGAGAACATTGATAGCTCGGGAGAGAGATGTAGCAAGTGTGAACTCGGGTTAAGTTGAAGAATGGTAGTATGAATGTAGGCATGTTCTCAGATTTTATAACACGCTTAGAATTGATTTGGATGATGATATATACCTTGTATTAAAGTTTTGATAGCAATAGATCAGCAAATAGAATTCTGCAATTTTCTGAAGAAGATAGCTCGCTCGATCGGGAGATTATCACCGATCGAGCGAGGCTTGCTTTGTTGGGCAGAAAAGATGATTTTTCTTGCTCGCTCCATCGGCTGCTTTTGACCGATCGAACGAGGCCAATATATGTACAGACCCAAAACTTTTTTTTTATGCTAGCTCAATCGGATGATTATAACCGATCGAACGAGGCTCGGGAATTAAAAAAAAAAATTTCTGCTCTTGATTTATTATTCTTTAATTTTTTGATTAATTGTTTAATTAATCATTAGCTGCCCTAAAACAAGATTAGCAACCCGAGGTCCCCACAACAGGTGGTATTAGAGCGTAGGTTCTGGACTGAGATAGAAGTTGAGCGGGGTAGAGTGAGTCATATGCATTTATAGTATTGCATGATTATGCAGTATTTGATTCGATGATTTAATAAATTGCATGTACTCTTGATCTACTTTTTAAATTGAACTGATTAATTTATTGATTTGTAAATTTTCAAATTCTTATCGATGTTATTCTAAGAATTTCCCAGGGTGATGTAAGCACCACAGACTGACAGAGTTGTATGGCCAGACTGAACAGAATGGTATGGTCAGATTGAACAGAATTGTATTATTGCTCAGCTGAATGAAATATCTCTGATTGAACAAAACAGAATATCAGCGAATGAATAGATATATTGCAGGTAGAAGTTGTTCTGAAGAACTGATGTTCAGATATCTGGAAGATACCGATGAATGATATATCAGATTGATTGTCTACCAACTTCAAGACCTAGCAACTAGCTGATAGATTTGGACGAAGAAGTTCTGACAAAATAGAGGTATATGTGTTTGTTGGTAAGTGCTTAGAATAAAGTTTTAATTAACAAGTTCTTTGCCACAACAAATAAAAATGAGAAGAAAAAGAAGAATATAGTATTAGAAGAAGAGTACTTTGAATAGGAAAGCATGCATTGCTAGATTTCAAGCCTATTATGATTCTTTGAATTGTAAATGATAATAATGAAGCTTGGGTTTTAGTTGTTTCATTATGGCTTGAATTGGAAGATTATGCCTGAATAAATGCTGATGACTAAAACATGTTATGAAAGACATAGTCTTGGTTACTAGAACTGAAGTTGAATGATGAAGCAAAAGGACTGAAATTGTAAAGATGCTACGGTGTGTGAGAAAAACACGTATTTAACTACAATTTCTATTCCAGAAGTATACAGAGAATTAGAATGAAATTGCACTTGAGAATGAAAGCACAAGTAACAAATTTATTTTGTTTTAACCTGTTTAATTTTTGGTGCAATAGATGATAATGCAATAATCGAATACAGATGAATAGAAGAATTGATGATAAGAAGCGATAAATTTAGATCAGCAAGAACAAAACGTGCATATGAATAAGTTGATATGATATAGAATCTCGAATTAAGATTCTGTGATTTTGGTTTGATATATGATGTTTGATTACAGAAATATTTCGAAATCAGTATATTCGATGCATTAGATATGTTCAAGATCTAAATCAGCAGTGATAAGTATGCCAATGAATAGAGATTATGGAGATGTTCCAGTAATATTTTTGACTTTAGATTAAGTTGCGAACTGGAATACAATAGTGAATTGATGAATTGATGAAATATCGACGTGATGAGAATATGAACTAAGTAGTGATTTTGAGGTTTAGAAAATAGAGGATGATATGAAAATCAGTTACAGATGAGTCTTTTCTTTGATTATGCTGAATCGATTACATCAACTGGGTATATAATTCTTGAATGATTGATTATTGATTGGCTCTCATGGAACATTGCTTTCGTTTAGAGCCTGTGTTGATTCACTCATTCTGAGTTATGTGATGCAAGTGAGTTGTTTTCACTTTGCAGAGTTTGTTATCCAGATGATTTGATTTTTGGATGACCTTGATTGAGGGATTTTCTCAATCTTGATTTATTCTTTTGATTTTGAGAATTCTTGATCCTTTGATGATATTTCAGCGTATTTTAAGATTGTTGGCTCGTAACTGATAGAAGAATTTGAATTTGATTCCTGAATTTTTGGGATTAGATGATATGAATTGTCTGTACTTAGAGATAGAAATGAGGAATGGACTAGACATCCGATGAATTGATTTTAGATTTCTGTGTATTCTGATTTGACTATTCAGATGAATATATCCTCAATCAGAATGATTTTCGATTGGAAGTAAGCCAGAACTGTTCAGAGGATTAAATAAACACAGAAAGTAACTGAAGCGATGAGAATTCAGTACACAATGCCAGATTAAGATATGAATTGAAGCCTCATATCAGAATGAATGAATTCTATTATGATTGATTATCTGATTGTGCTTGATATGTCCGAAAAGAAACATCAGATTTTGAAGAAAATGCACAACAATGAATTTGGGATTCATCAAATAATTGTTTTATCAGAAGATAGAGCAACTAGATGGAACAAAATTAGTACATTTTCGAAGTTAAACGTATAGAGAGTTTATGATAAAGTTGAAAATCGTTGACCAGATTAGTTCAGTGATAGTTTAGAAACTCCAGAAATTGAAACGAGATTATGATTTGAAAGAATATTTTGCGAAACTACCATGATGAAGCAGTATAGATGAGGTAAACAGGTGGTAGTTATGATCAGATTGATTGAAGTTACTGAATAAGATGATCTGTCTGTACGAATAAATCACTGATCCGTGATCAGAATTGTGCGAGATGTCACAGTAAGCCAAGAATTATTGTTTCAAATTTAGACATTAGGTTTACTAGTGAATTGTAATACAGACGATCAAAAGGCTCTAAGTACTTTTTGGATGTGAAAGTACAAGATGTTATTCTTGAATTGAAGAATAGTCAGAGAAGATGAATTGAATTTCGAGAATGAAATTTTATCTGTTATGATAACGATTATCAACAGCTCTGAATACGTTGAAATCTGAGAATAGAGCATATTATACTCTGATTACTAGATAGTCCGATAATCAGATTTTTTGAATACACTGTATAAGATGTGAATAACAGCTATCTATTCAGATCTGTGAAGAATATAGAGATATGATGAATTACAGGAATGATTAAAATCTATTTTCAGAATTAAGACTTTAGATTTATTTGACAAATGTGACATCGATTGATTGATTGATGTTCTGAGAGTTGGTTATATGTGATTATATTATACCATTTGTCGAATTGATGGCTTATTTGAGTTGATTTTTCGGATATTGAGACTATTCTCAAAACATTGATACCTGATTCGGTAATACTTGTCTTGATGTGTTGCCACTTGATAATTATAATTCCTGTAACAGCTAATGAATCGATTTTGAGATAAGGTCATGATGATATGATGAAGGAAATTAGATTTATTTGTATTGGAATGATATTACTGAAATATATGATATCAGATCAGACATGATTTGTTGTCAGCAGATCAGATGTGATTTGAGGAACACAAGGATGATGAATATGAATCTGTATGGAATGAAAGCAAAGAAGATGAATCAGAATTAGTAATTGAATGATAGATATAACTATTGAAGCTGAAATTGATTAGTTAAGTGGAAAAGTTATTCTTGAAACATCATTCAATTCCAAATAGAGAAAGAGCAGAGTTAATTTATAGATTCAGAATATGAAGTTGAATACTAATCTTGAAGCGATGAACTGAATAGCAGTGTAGACTTGATTAATGTTCTATACTCTGTATAGAATGATATGGAGAAAGAATCAAGTCATCACAAAGGATGAATTTCACTGAATGAACTGTCAGACATAATTGATGATTTCATTGACCGAATGTATTCTTTTCCTGTTTGATAAGTTCAGTATCTAAGTGAAAGAAGTATCAGTAGATTCTTCTTATGTACTTTATTCAGATGAGATAGATATTGATGAGATTCTAAGTTAAGTTGATTATTCGACAAATCCTTGATTGAAGGAAGAAACAGCTCAGAATAAATTCTTTTCAATGACTTAAAGTACAACTGAATAGATACCGAATACAAGAGAATAGAAGCATATTCGAAGTAATAATCTGACATAAGATTGAAAGATGAAGTGAGATACGAAATGCAGAGTTGGATGATTGAAGTGAGAATCACTTCAGATAATTATTCATCAATTAGATTTGATATTCCGTATGAATACGATTTCGAGGACGAAATCATTTCTTAGAGGAGAGGAATTGTAAGGCCCGAAAATTATAAATTATTAATTATGGAATTTGAGAATTAAATTCCATATTAAGGGCTAATATTGATTTGAGAAGTTATGGAAATGATAGATTTAATTTCCGAGCCGAAAATATTTAATTTGAGAATTTACGGATTTTGAGAATTAAATTTTGAGAATTCTTAAATTAAAAGTATAAATATTCGATTTGAATATTTATGGGATTTAAGATTAAATTACATGTTTCGGGAATTAACGAAGATTAATTTTGAAGATACAACCCGATCAGGGACTGATTTGAAAATATCGAAGTTGCAAGGGCTAAAGTGCAAATGGCCGGGATTATTTAATTAATCCAAATTTAATTTATTTTAATCCAAGTATATTTAATTTTGGAATATTTAGAGTTTTGATTTTAATTCTAATATTCTTAGATTATTTTGGATTGAAATTGAATTAAAAAGAAGGCCGAGAACTAAATGGCAATTAATGAAGACTTGAGGGACTAAATTGCAATTATGCAATACATATCCGATTTAGATTAAAATTATCAGCATGTGCACGTGGAGAAATCAGATTTCCTTCAGCAAAATTGAAGATTTCTGAACAGAGAGCCGAGAGCTCTTTCTTTTCCTTTGAATTCGATTTGTTCAAATCGCCGTAACTTTTGATCCGCTTGTCCGATTTCGATTCCGAAAGATGTTCTGGAATCCTTGCGACGAAGCCTTTGTATTGATGTAAGTATTTAATCCTTTTGGCATGTTTTGAAGAACGAAATATGGCAGAGATAATATTATGAAACTATGTTGTGTTTTTGAGTTCGTATGCTGTTCGATATTGCAGTCGGATTGGAAATTATTTAAGAAACGAACTTGTCATGGTTTCAGAATGTTTTTGACTTGTTAACATGTGATTATAGCTGCTGATATGTGAGTTATGAATGATATGAAGTGATTAGAAGCTGATAAGAAGTTCATAATGAATTCGATATCGAGTCGGTTCCCGATTTTCAATCGCTAAAACACCGGTTGATGTTTTAGGATCAGTTTTGATAACCAAAGATTGAATTGAGATGTTAGAGAAATGTTACCGATGATATAGCATTTTTATTTCTCAATTTCAGTCACGTTTGGAAGATGAACGATGCAAGACTCCAAGTTATATCGAATAAGAAGAAGTTGAAGTTTGAAATGATGTTGATTGAATCTATATTGATGAGTTTGATTCAATTCTGAAATGATTGAATAGAATGAGGTTTGATTTCCATGTTTTTGATGATATGTTTCAGATGTTAATAGGAGACTATTGACTCAAGAACCTCAACTTGAAACCAAAGAAGAAGTGATCAAGATTGAAGTGAATTTGATTGAAGATGGATTGAGGTTTGAATGATCAGATTCTTGTAGGAGTTGTTGTACTTCCTATACAGATGTGGAACATCGTCAAATCGAGAATGAAAGGTATAAGGACGACATCGCGAAGTAGGGACTTTGAAACACAAGAACGACTAATCTTGAGTTGGCCCGCAAAAACCACATACTTGTTTATGTTTTTGATTTGATTGTGATGTTGTCGATCCATCTCAGGTAGTGGATCTTTATATTCGAGTTGATATGATGCTATATTGAATCGATTCTATGCCAAGGTTGCGGTTAACCTTATTTGCAAGTCATTTACGAACTCGTTAGATGGATATCCATGTCAAGATCGTTTACGAATCTTGATGGCAATGAAGTGATAAGAATCAATTCTTGAGATAAGCGCGCTATATAAATTTAAATTTTGATTTGAATTTGAGTCGATTTATGTGTTATTTTTACTCTATTCTTGAGTTGATATGTTTAGAGTTGATATGAATTTATTTAACGCATTTATATGTCGATTATACTAAGAATGATTTTCACCGGAGTTTATTCGGCTGTTGCTTTGTTTTGTATGTATGCATTGCAACAGGTGGGGCAGGAGCTTGGTTGAGAGAACATTGATAGCTCGGGAGAGAGATGTAGCAAGTGTGGACTCGGGTTAAGTTGAAGAATGGTAGTAAATAGCATTGAACTTGACATTGAAATCTTGTTTAGAAGCTTACTATTGAGAGTTAGTGTAGCTTGTTGATTTATGTCTTTTATGCTATTCATTGGATGTATTAAATTTTATGAGTTGATAATAGGAACTTGGTATATGAATGTAGGCATGTTCTCAGATTTTATAACATGCTTAGAATTGATTTGGATGATGATATATAACTTGTATTAAAGTTTTGATAGCAATAGATCAGCAAATAGAATTCTGCAATTTTCTGAAGAAGATAGCTCGCTCGATCGGGTGATTATCACCGATCGAGCGAGGCTTGCTTTGTTTGGCAGAAAAGATGATTTTTCTTGCTCGCTCGATCGGCTGCTTTTGACCGATCGAGCGAGGCCAATATATGTACAGACCCGAGACTTTTGTTTTGATGCTCGCTCGATCGGATGATTTTAACCGATCGAGCGAGGCTCGGGATTTTAAATTTTTTTTTTCTGCTCTTGATTTATTATTCTTTAATTGTTTGATTAATTGTTTAATTAATCATTAGCTTCCATAAAATGAGATTAGCAACCCAAGGTCCCCACAAATATACAAATAGCAGAAAGAATATGAGATGGTCATGTGATGACTATCATGAAACTTATATTTGGAATACTGAATATTCTAACATGTTTCTAGTCGATTCAGCCTCCAAAAATAAGGATAAAGGCCGCTCAAGCTTGAGACTATTATTTGCGTTGTGAGTACCACGTTTTATTGTTACGAGATATATTGATGTCCAAGCATGCAAATAGTTTCTCCTTGTAGAGTGCACTGAACAACCCTCCCTAAAGGACTTTCCAAGTGGTTTTCACTTATTGAGTAGAAAGGTCCTAGTTTATGGTTGTACACCATTAGTCCTTATGACTCGGGACAACATGAAAACTCTATATGCTACCTCTTCACTTTGACTTGTTTACAGACTCAACTGGGGTCATCAAATTGCATGGTTGGGTGTTGTCGAAACATGTAGGAGTCAATGCATTGTAGTCGGGGATTCACCGCATACCTTCGGGTATGGATATTCTATGTGATCTCATGCATTTGTAGTTTGAAATCTCTGATCAGATTATGTGGTAATTAGGAAAGGAATTTCTTAAATTACACCTTCGGCATGACACATAGTTATCGATTCTATGACAACTCTCGATATACGAATGGTTTTCAATTCAGTCGGGATATATGAGTTGAAGGGACCGTACGTACTTTAAGCTAACCATAATTGAATGGTTCATACAGGCACTATCATTTGATACCTAGGGAGTCATGTAAGCGATGCTGCTAGACGTTTAACATGACTGATTGGGTACCATCAGACATGAGTTTTCTGACGTTCTTATTATCAAGGAGTTGATAAATAAGAATGAAGTTATATAGGGTAAGCTCATATAGGGACTTGTTGATCCCGGATCACATGGAGATGTGAACCCACTGCTAGTTGCATCATTAAACAATTAAGGGTCAGACAAGTATTGGCTTTCTAGATTCCGTTGAGAATAAAATTATTTCAATGATTTGGACGGATTATAAAAGAGTTTATAAGTGAGATAAATTAGAAGTATGACTTCTAAAAGACAATAAAGGGGAAAGTAACTTTTAATTTGTGAAAGTGTTCCAATATTAAAAGTTGACTTCAATAAATAATTTGTTTTTGAAAATGGCGATTTTCAAAACTACTATTATGAACTTAAATAATTAATCCAAGAGTTGAATTAATTAACCATTAGTTGACCTTGTAGAGTCCAAATAACTAAATTAATTCAAGTATTGGATTTATTAAACTCTATTATGTCTTGTAGAGCCCAAATAGAAATAGTGTTCAATAATTATTCTACTAGTGGGCTTCAAACAATTCATGTAGGATTTAATTAATTGTTTGAGCTTAAATGGGTTTCAGTTTGATAATTAAATAAATGTTAAGTTCATGGGGCCATGAATATATGTGTTTGATATAAAAATACATACAACACATGAGAGAGGGGAGGTTAAGGGTTACAAGAAAAGATGCAAAATTTTCTATGCATGCTTTAACTTTTGTCATAACACTTTTTAAGTACCAATACCAGCAACCTCCACACTCCATTTATTTACACCCCATTGCCGAACACTCCTCCATATTATTCTCTCCAATTTTTGTCTTTTATCTTGTGTGGAAAAGGCAAAGGAATTCTCAATGAAAAATGTTCTAAATATTCTACTGCATATTTGGGGTGGATCTAGTTCGACTAGTCGTGGAACAAATTTTAAGGAGAAGTCATTTTTGAGCAAGGTGTGCTCTTGGAAGTTTGAGTCCATTTGATCAAGGTGTTCTCTTGGTAGCTTGTAGATAGTATCTACCTTTTCAAGAGCCAAGTTATTTATAACTTGGTTGGAGTCATCATCAATCTTTTAAGATTGATAGGTAAAAACTTATTAAACACCCTATGCATATTTAATATTTTTGAATGCTACACAATTTGCTCAATTTTTACATAAAAAATTTAAACTTCTCCTGCGTTTCTGGGCACGAGGGAACCAAGATCCAACAAATATCTGGACACTTGCTACTTTTTTCATCTTGAATAAAATCTCCACAGTATTTGTCTACCTCATAGTGGCTCCTCTTTTGGTGTTTTGGCTCTTCCTTTGTGTTCTCGAAATCATGTCTTAATTCTTCTTTAATTTTCGTTGTATCTCAACAAATCTCTTTTCACGCAATTCAGATATCTTGTCCACTTCTGCATTCCACAAAAAGATCAGTGCAATGCGCATGACACCGCTCGATTTATCACAAAACCCAAGTTAAATCTAATAACAATTAAGTGCATAAATTGCACTTACAAATCCCCCCAAACTTATACTTTTACTAGTTCGACTAAAACAACCCATGCAGACAAGAAAATAAATCACATGAAGCGTGATATTTTGTAATACAATTGGCTTATGACTTTTATATTCCATAATTCGATCCACATGTCACTTAATTTCATCAAGAGTTCTCGTGTGTGTGTGTGTATGATTTGAAAATCTCATCTACCCACCTAAATTTGGATAAAATTATACAATCAGTAAGCTTCACAAATTCATTAAATCCACCTTCAAGTTTCAAAATGAAATCAACCAAGTTCAATATTTATTTTTAAGATCAAAATAAATTTTTCGGTTATCATCAGTTCAATCTATGTAGGCAGGAAAGCAAGTATCCAAGAATATATCAAGGTTAATCAAAATATCAATATTATAGCAAAGGATTGGATAAAATTATCTTTTTATGCTTCGAAGTGGAAAGTACGAGAAGCAAAAAAAATAATATTTATATTGCCATATTTTTCATCCGGCTGCCTTCTACTCCATACCTTCTTATTTTTTAATAGAATTTCAATCTTTTTCTTTTTTTTTTCAAGGCCTCCCCTCACCTTAGTTTCTCCACCATTACACATTTTACTTTGCAACTTTTTAGCTACTCAATTTTATTTGTACTTCCATTATTATAGAGTGATAAAAAAGGCTAAAACTCATTTGAATCAAAAATTTCTTAAATCACTTTTGTGTTCATAAAAATCTACATCAGGTTCAAGCAAAAATCACGAGAGTTAAGAATCAGTTTCTCTAATCTGCATCACAAAATCCACATAATTATTCTCTAATTGTTAGTGGTATTGAAAATCATGGCATTTGTGCATATGAGTGAGAACTCAAGATACAATATAACTAACACTGGTTGTTTTCACATATCTTTTGCACAATAATTATTTTCATCATCATAGGCCTACACATTTACAAAATCATGCATTAGACTCACCAATCATCAATCAACTGAAAAAAACCAATCACAACTTTCAAGTAACTCATCAAATTTTCACAACCCCCCCCCCCCCCGGTGGCTGAAACTTAAATACGTGCATTGTCCACAATGTACAAAAATAAATATAAGTAAGGGATACGTACCTCGGGCACCGAGAGTCGGGATTCTGCGCGATCCTCATCATCCTCTGTCTTCTCTCCCAATTTTTTTTTTAGGGGTAGTGCCTAGGCTCTTTTCTGCAGTTCCTAGGCTCTGTATCTTTGCATTTTGGCCTCATTTCAGTTCTTAGGCGCTGATATTTTGGGCCTACGTGTTGGGACTTCAAATTTTTCACCAACAAAACTCAAAATTATGATTAATGTCTAGTTCTTCATGCCCAATCAAAAATTGAAATAAAAACAAAAAAATATTAAATGAAAAGAGAAATAACTCAAAATAAAAGTTACTAGCTTATGTTGCCTCCCAAGAAGCGCTTAGTTTATCGTCCATAGTCCGATTGTAACTGGTTCTAGATCATTACCGCCACTTTGTTGGATGTTTTGCTCTTATCTTTTACCATCCAAACATACTCAGCAATCTTTTTGAATTTTGCTTTCTTTTTCTACTTCTTTGCCACCGACGGATCATGCTTTCTTCGCTCGTCTCTCACAACTTTGCTAAAATGTTCCATCTTCTTTGCTTGCTCAATCATGAACACCTTTTCCTTGGATTTATTGCTAGCCTCCTTGAATACAGTAAAAGTTATTTTCTCACCTTCAACTCCCATAGACAGCTCTCATTTCTTGACAT
Source organism: Henckelia pumila (assembly GCF_033568475.1). Lineage (NCBI taxonomy): Eukaryota > Viridiplantae > Streptophyta > Magnoliopsida > Lamiales > Gesneriaceae > Henckelia > Henckelia pumila. Next base: position 13,803,578 of record NC_133120.1, read on the forward strand.
CTATCTTTCTTCATTAGTAGCCAAGAATGGTCTCCCCAAGATCAATGGAATGTTTTCATATTCCTCCATATCTAGCACCACAAAGTCCGCAAGAAAAATAAATTTGTCATTTTTTACCAGAACATGCTCAATGATTCCAAGTGGATATGTGAGAGATATATCTGCTAGCTGCAACGTGATTGTCGTGGGTTTCACCTCCCCAAGTCCTAAGCTCTTGAAAACAGACAAATGTATCAAATTAATGCTAGCTCCTAAATCACATAATACTTTATTAAAATTAGAAGAACCAATAGTGCAAGGAATCGTAAAACTCCTTGTATTTTTTTTTTTTTTTGGTAGCTTCTTATGAAGGATAGCGCTGCATTATTCAGTCAGATTCACCAAATCAAAATCATCCAACTTTCGCTTCTGAGACATCACCTTCTTAAAAAATTAGCATAGTTCGGCAGCAAATAATCAATGAATGGAATGTTGATGTGAAGTTTCTTGAAAATATCAAGAAACATGGCAAATTGTTCATCCAACGCTTTTTCTTCAATCTTTATGGATAAGGAAGCCTCGGCTTTAGCGCAGATTTCTTTTTGGACGCACTCTTAGACTCCATAAGCTTGATCTCGCCATTCGTACTATATCTAACTTTAGCTTTTTTGACCGCCATCTCTTTCTCAACTTCAGCTTTAGGTTCATAGGCCCCAACTTCTCTTCCGATTCTCAACCCTATCGCTTTACAGTGTTCTGTTGGATTCACCTTAGTGTTACTTGGGAACCGAATATATGACTAGAATTAGACACACTCTTAGCATCCTTAGGGGAGACACAAGAGTTCGAAGATCACTGGAACGCATTGCTAAATAGCATATGTTTAAACATTATAAAATGGATCACATGCACAACATGCCTCAACATATTAAAGTCTGGGAGGACAAATGTTTAGATCTTGTGCATTTGTGTCATTATTGATAATCCATGGGCGTTGGATATGTAGCACTCTGCACCGTCGCCCCAGGAGGTGGATCACATACCCGGTAGTATAAATAATAACGGTATCCTGACATGAGTCTATATGTCCAACCAAACTTTTTTTCAACTAGTTCACAAACTTTTTTTTAGTTCATTAAATCCATTTCTTCTTTCATTGCGTACATCAATTTGTCCCTCGAAGGAAAAGATAGAGCCTCATCAATGTTTTTAGGCTCTTCTTCATCAACTGAAGATATGATATATGTGTGTCCCTTAATATCATAATGACATTAAGGCATACCTTTCCTATTACTCTTTCAAAGTTGGAGATCAGATGAATCAACATAATCAGGATTGTTATCAGGATTGCTCCCACTTGGATCGTATGAATCATCGTGAGCAGGACCATTAGAATTTCTTCCACTTTGATCAGATGAATCATTATGACCAGGATTTCTCCCACTGGGATCAAACAACAACTCATGCACTTGAGCTTTTGATGACTCATTTGACAACAACCCTTTATCTGAATTAGATAACTCAAATAAAGGTTCATTTCCCTTTATTTCACCTCTATTAGGAAAGTCATTCTCCAGAAATTTTACATTTCGTAATTCAATCTCAGTAATACTTCCATCATCTTGTTCACCAATTAACACGTAACCCTTAGAAAATTCAGAGTATCTAATAAAAATAAAATTCTTTCCTCTAGGACCAAAATTTCCATATTTACTTGTAGAATCATAAATATAAGCAGCTAATCCCCAAGTTCTAAGGTTATTTAGATCCGGTTTTCTACCGGTCCAAAGTTCTTATGGCGTGGAAGTAATTGATTTTGAAGGTACCTTGTTCAGGATATAGGTTACAACTAATAAAGAATCTCTCCAAAAGGAAATATGCGAATTAGTTTGCATCATCATGGACCTCGTCATATCCAACAATGTTCTATTCTTCTCTCAGCAACACCATTTTGCTAAGGTGTTTAAGGAGTAGTCAATTGTCTCATTATTCTCTTTTCATTACATAGATCCTTAAAATAATCTGATAGATATTCACGGCCTCGGTCAGTTCTCAAGGCTTTTATGGTCTTGTCCATTTGTTTTTCTACTTCATTTGCATAACGTCTATAACATTCCAATGCTTCATATTTATGTGAAATCAAATATGCATGACCATAATGAGTGAAATCATCTATAAACGTAATTAATTAAGAGGTTCCATGTCTAGCCTTCACACTCTTTTGACCACATATATCTGAATGAATTAATTGCAATGGCAATTCTACCCTCATTGCTTTTCCAAATGGTTTTCGTGTCATTTTACCAACAAAACAATTTTCACAATTCAAAAAGCAACTTTTGAAATAGAACCCAATAGTCCTACTTTCATTAGTCGATTCATCATATCTTGCCCAAAATGACCTAATCTAGCATGCCAAGTATAAGAATTCTCATTTTCATGACTAGATGAACAAACATTTAACGAAACACAACAATAAACATAATAATTAAACATTTTTCTGTCACAATCCAACACAATAAAACCATTCTTAAGATGTCTACAACCATAATACATATTGCCATAGTAGATACGAATTAGAGAACTAGTAAATTTCAAACTGAATCCTAATCTTAGAATAACAACAACAGATACAAGATTTTGTCGAATTTTCAGTGCGTAGAGGACATCATGTAAGATAAGAGTCCATGCAACTCAAGTTTGCAAGTACTGATGCTTTTGACGAAAGCATCAGTTACATATATCCATCTTGTACCACTAGGAACACGACGAAAATCTACAAATGCTTCACGATATCTAGTTACATGGTATGTTGCTCCTGAGTCTGCAATCCGCACAGGATAAGATTCAGTTAATAAAACAGTACTAAATACATATATAGTACTCACAAAAACATTAGTAAGTTCTGCTTTTTTAGGCTCAGGGTAATCACGAGCGAAATGACCAAATGCTTGACAATTGTAACATTTCATTTTGCTCTTATCTTTCTTCTTCCCAAACCTCATACGCATATTCTTTTGGTTTGTCTTGAAGTTGTTCTTCTTGGATCCTTCCACAACATTCTTTCCCTTCATGTTTTTCTTCCATTTCATAAAGCATTTAAATACCGAAACTTTCTTGGAACTAGATTCAGACACAAACGCACTTGTTATGGACTTAGCAGCACCAAGCCGCTCATCCTCAAGTTCAACATGGCGAGCAACATCAGAGAATGTCTTGATGTTATCATTGTGAGTCACAATTACTTTCAGATGCTCCCACTTTTCAGGAAGAGATCGGATCAAATCTTTAACCTGTTGCTCATCAGAGAGAATATGACCAACCAATTTCAATTCACGTATCATGTTTGACATAGTTCTCAAATGTTGTTTAATGTTGTGCTTAGCTTGTTTCTTGTAAGTGTCAAACTTGATAGTCAATTGCCTCAGTCGAGTAATATTGGTATCTCCATATTTCTCCCTAAGGTACACCCAAATGTCATGAGCAGTAGGATGATGTTCACATTCATGGATGAGATCATCAATCACAGAGCTAAACAGAATAGCGCAAGCAGTGGAATCTTTCTTTTTCCATGCTTGTTAAGCTTCTTGATCTCTCCTATGCTGAACAGTGTTACCCACACCGGGATCCTGCATGATTTGGTTGATACCATCTAAGGCATCTTTCTCATCGAGCACATACCAAATCTTATGGCGCCAAGTATCATAGGTTTCACCATTCAGTTTGTCACCTTTGTTAAGATCATCAATGATAGATTTGGATGTAATGGTCTGTATATTTTAGAGGTGATACATATGTTAATGCTCATTAAATGTACGTCAGTTTTGTATTTGTAATTAACATCTATGATTATTTAAGTTTTTAACATAAGGAATAGAGTTGAAAGTTCACTAAGTTCCCAATCATCATCTACAATCTTAATGTTGCATCATCATAAATTTAATTTCAAAATTATAAAAAATATTTCAATTGGTTTTAGGTGAGAATTACTTTAATTTTTCTAGCCTAAAACACCCACTTAAATTGTAATATCTCAATAAATTCTAAATAGATATATGTAGACAAGCATGCATTAAGATAAACTAACATCAAATTTTACAATGCATGCTATAATATTCAAACATATATAAAACATAAACTGTAGTGATCCTTATCGAAATCACGTACTAATCAAAACTTAAGCATGCAATTAACTTAAATAAAAAAGTAATCCATAATAAATTACGGAAGAAATAAACATTATACAATCCCAAGAAAAGAAATCTGTAAATACCCAAATAATTATACAATCATATCGAAAAATGTATTATCCCAAATATATCAAAAAATAAGGACCAAGGAAAAATCCCAGTTGTCCGACCACCGCCTAGTCCCTCCTGGATCCACCCGCCTCATCCAATCACAAACCTGCCCAATGGAATAGGGTGTCCAGATACACAAAGTACGAGACGTGAGCATAAAATTCTCAGAACGAGAGTATGAGTATAACGTATTATATAAATACATGAATACAAGTGTACCGCCTACTAAACCTAGAGGCCAAGGATTAGATAACAAAGACAGACCGGGCCCTGGTATGTAGCACTCTTTGTCGTCGCATCAGTAGGTGTCTCCCATACCAAATACACTGGATACTCTGGACCCAAATCGATGGAAGCTCATCCACTAACAGGATAGGGCAAAACCCTACTACCAGACATCTCAAAAGAGATAGTTCAATATGCAAATTCATGCAGCAAAAAATCATGTCACATAAATCATGCAGTCACATAATACATGCATATTCAGTAAAGATATCTCGAATAGTACTTTCGTACCTCAACTAAAGGCAATCTCTACTATCTCTAGGTCCACGCCTATAGTCCGCGCTACAATGCCAAATGATACTAATATCATTATATTATTCTAATGGCCTTAACTATACTGTAGCATACTCCATATTTTTTATAAGAAACCAAAGCTATACCTGCGTTCGTCATCCGCCCTCTATTGTCGCTTGCCCCAAAACTAGGCCATAGCTCCGCTACGACGCCTGGACCGCGCTGCCGCTTTCGGATTTCCCAGGGGAAGCCTAGAATTCCCTAGATCTAAGCTAGAAGACTAAGGAATCAAGAGGAGAGAGAAGTTCGGTGCGTATGAAAATTAAGTCTCGGACCTTTATTTATAGGCAACGTTCAGACCATCCAAACTAGGCTTCGGAGTCTCCGAACATGTTTGGACCATCCGAACTCTGCTTTGGAGCGTCCGAAGTCCCATCACCATGTCATCCATCACGTCATCTTGCTGACGTAACCAATGACGTAATATCCAGACCTGTTCGGATCTTCCGAACCTGCCGACGGAGCGTCTGATCACGATCGGAGCCTCCGATCCCTTCTACAGAGCGTCCGAACTCATTGAGAGCCTTCGAAGCCTCATCGGATCGTCCGAACTCCTTCGAAACGTCCGATCTCCTTTTTAATGGTGATTAAGTTCTTAATCCCCTTACTTGGTTACGAGCTACTTCATTCTCCACCACTTAAGATATTTCCTCCACGATATTAGATTTCAAGTACCAAAAGTAAAAACAATATGCAGAAACATTCTTTATTCAGATGAAACTTTTACAAAATACATCTGGAAATAGAAAATCAAAATAACTCAGGATGTTCTAAACGCATCCTGCTCTCGAGCTCCCAAGTGGCTTCTTCAGTTCCTCGGCGCTGCCACTGAACTGAAACCAAAGGGATAACTTTATTCCGCAACACTTTATCCTTATGATCCAGAATACGAACTGACCTCTCTACATAAGTCAAATCAGTGTCCACCTGAACTTCAGACGGCTGTAGAATATGAGGCTGATCCACCACATACCGTCGTAACAGAGATACGTGGAACACGCCATGGATACTGAACAAATACGGTGGCAAGGCTAGCCGATAAGCCAAATCGCCAATGCTCTCCAAGATCTCAAACGGACCGATAAATCTAGGAGACAAGTTTCCTTTGAGACCAAATCTGAGAATCCTGCAGAAAGTTGAAACTCTCACAAACACTTTCTCCCCAACATCAAACTGCAAAGGCCTACGCATAGTATTAGCATAGCTGGCCTGACGATCCTGTGCAGTCTTAATCCGTTTCTTGATCTGATCAACAATGTATGCGGCCTGCTGGACTAACTCTGTTCCCTCGGCCTCTCTCTCCCCCACTTCTTTCAAGAAAAGTTGAGTACGACAACGTCGTCCGTACAATACCTCAAAAGGTGCCATTCCAATGCGATGATGGTAGCTATTATTGTACGAGAACTCAATCAATGGAAAATTATCCTGCCAGACTGAACCAAAATCCATAGCACACGCCCGAATAATATCCTCCAAGGTACGGATAGTGCGCTCTGTCTTACCATCTGTCTCCGGATGATAGGCAGTACTCAAACTAAGAGTAGTGCCCATGGCACGCTGAACACTCCCCCAGAATCTGGAAGTAAACTTGGGGTCTCGATCGCTGACAATGCTCACAGGCACTCCATGAAGTCGAACGATCTCCTGGATGTACAACCGAGCCATAAGATCAACAGTGTACTCTCGTCTATAGGAAATGAAATGTGCTGACTTGGAGAGTCGGTCCACCACAACCCAGATAGCATCACAATTCCTCGAGAATACCGGCAAATAGGTCACAAAATCCATCGTGATAAGCTCCTATTTCCACTCAAGAATAGGCAGACTGTGAAGAAAACCTCCACGTTGTCGGTGCTCTGCCTTGACCTGCTGACGCACCAAACATTTCGAAACATACTGATACATGCTGCGTTTCATTCCCTTCCACAAAAACCGAGTACGCAGATCCTTTTACATTTTGTTGCTCCCTGGAGGAATACTCAACATAGTGCGATGTGCCTGAGACAAAATCTCCCCTCGCAGATCCCGATCCTTCGGAATCACAAGCCGGCCCGACATACACAGAAAACCATCTGACTGATAGTGAAATCCCAACGTACTACCCTCATTGGCTAAACGAGCCAAACGCTGGGTCTTCAGATCAGACAGCTGGGCATCCCGAATTCGCGAATACAAGGCTGGCTCAGATAATACCGCAAACATCTGGATACCCTGCATACCTTTATTGTTCTTGAAGGTATAACCTGAAGAACAACAATCCTTGATCACACGAGACATCGAACAAGTCTGATGTGCGGACAATCGCACTTTGCGACATAAGGCATCAACAGTGAGATTAACAACTCCCGGATGGTACTTAATCTCGCAATCATAGTCCTTCAGCAAGTCCATCCAACGCCTCTTGCTCATGTTCAACTTCGCCTAAGTGAAAAAATACTTGAGACTCTTGTGGTCTGTGAAGATCTCAAATCTCTGTCCATAGAGATAATGACACCAGATCTTCAAAGCGAACAAAATAACTGCCAATTCAAAATCATGCACTGGATATCTATCCTCATGAACCTTCAACTGCCTACAAGCGTATGCGATCACATGCTCATGCTGCATCAGAACACAACCTAGCCCTTGAAGAGAAGCATCTGTAAAGACCACATACCCTCCAGATCCTAACGGTAATTCCAACACAAGCGCATAAGTGAACCGTCGTTGAAGTTCACAAAAAATCTCCTCACACTCTGAGGACCACTCGAAATCAACACCCTTGCAGATAAGCTGTGTCAACGGTCAAGCTAGCTGAGAGAAATTTGCAATGAAGCGATAATAATATCCTGCTAGACCCAAAAAATTGCGAATCTCAGCAATCGTCATTGGACGAGACCAATTAAGCACAGCCTCAATCTTGCTCGGATCAATAGAAATTCCATCCTTGGATATGATTTGGGCATAAAAGACCACTCGATCCATCCAGAAATAGCATGTAGTAGCCCGTAACCAAAATCAGTAATTAAAGGATTAATCATAATTACTTGGGTAGAGTTCGGAAGCTCCGAAGGTGAGTTCGGAAGCTCCGAATATGATCGGAAGCTCCGAAGGTGGATCGGAAGCTCCGATGGTATTACGTCAGGCATGACGTGTGGTTGGATCGGAAGCTCCGATCACCCCTATCCGAAGTCAACAAGTGATATTTTGACACGTGGCAGATCAGGATCTTCGGAAGCTCCGATGGCAGGATCGGATGTTCCGATCAAGGTTCGGACGTTCCAATCGAGGATCGGAAGCTCCGATCGTTGTCTATAAATAGAAGGCCGAGAATTCATTTTCAATTGCCAATTCAAGATTTCCTCTCTACTCTAGTCGTAATCGAGTTGTTCTAGCCTTCCTAGGCTTGCCTCGGGAGTCGTCGAGGCGTTCGATAGTCATAGCGGAGTTGTGCCAAAGTTCTGGAGGCATCGACATCAAAGGGCTAACGATGGACGAAGGTATAGCTTTTTATTCCTATAAATATTTAGGAGTATGCAATAGCTTAGTTAAGGCTTTTAGAGCACTATAATGATAGTAGTATCATTTGGCAGTGTAGAGCAAACTATAGGCGTGGACCTAGAGTTGGCAGTGTAGAGCAGACTATATGCTGCATTCATTTGCATACTGAGCTATCTTCTTCGAGATGTCTGTTAGTAGGGTTTTTCCCTATCCTGTTAGTGGTTGGACTTCCATCGATTAGGGTCCGGCATATCCACTTGTATTTCGGTATGGGAGCCACCTTCTGAAGCGACGGCACAGCGTGGTACATACCAGGGCCCGGTCTGTCTCTATTATCTGATCCTTGACCTAGAGTTTATAGGGAGTTCACTTTGCATGCATGTATACTCATACTCTCGTACTTAGTGTTTTATGCTCACGTCTCGTACTCTGTGTTTCTGGACACCCTATTCCATGGGGCAGGTTTGCGTTTGGACGAGGCTGGGGGATCCAAGAGAGGCTAGACAGTGGTTGGCCAGCTGGAGCTTCGTCTAGGTTTTATTTCTGTTGTTTTGGATTGATACAGCTATTCGATTTGGTTGTATAATATTCGGATAAATTACAGATTCCTTTCCTTGGGATTGTATTTATTTATGGTTTCCGCAAGTTTATTCTGATATCTATTTTATTAAGTTAATTGCATGCCTAAGTTCTGTTTAGTAGGTGATCCGGGTAAGGGTCACTGCATTTATGGTATCAGAGCATGCAAAAGTATTCTTGGGATTTAGTCTTATCATGAGGTATTTTTGTAGATGGTAGATCGTGACGACCAGAGTTCTCATGGCAGTATTGGTGGGCGTTTGGGTGATGCCGACCGGGAGCCTCGTCGAGAACGGCGTCATCGTCATCATGACGACGAGCGTTTCACTGTGCGTCGATTCTTAGCTATGGGTCCTAAGCCCTTAGTTGGAGGTGAGTCTCCGGAGGATGCGGAGAACTGGTTAGACCGCATGGAGACAACTTTTCAGACTTTCCAATGCACCGAGGAGCAGAAGATGGAGACCTTTTGTTGCGGCGAGAGGAGTGGCCACCTGGGCCAAGTTCCGCACAGCTTTTCAGAAGCTGTATTTTCCTCCTGCACTCCGACAGTCGAAGGCAGGCGAGCTACTAAGTCTGCGACTGGGAGCCATGTCTATTGATGAGTATCAGCAGAAGTTCTTTGATCTTCTATCCTATTGCCCCGAGATTGCTGACAGCTCTGGGATGAAGTATAATCTGTTCTTTCAGGGCCTTAACCCTGAGATCCATGACTGTGTGGCGGTTGGCAACGACATGTCCTACAAGGGTTTGGTGAGCCGTTATCACCAAGCGAAGGACAACATTCGGCGGAACAGGTCTTTCCCTCAGTCGAGGCCTGCTAGTTCTTTGGGTCCCCGTGCCCAATCTTTTAAGAAGTCTGGATCTACTTCTTCCTCTGGTTCTGGAGGTGCTGTCTGTTTCAGTAAGAAGGACAAGTGTGATCACTGTGGGAAGAACCATCCATCCGACAAGTGCCGTAGAGCTTCTGGAGCTTGTTTCCGTTGTGGAGAGACTGGTCATATCCGGAGGGATTGTCCACTATCTGGGGGAGGTGGTTCTGGTTCTGGTTCAGGATTCGGTTCTCAGGCCACCATACAACAGAGGTTGCAGGGACAGCCTACTGGGAGTTCTCATTTGAGGCCATGAGCTTCTGGCCAGGTGTGTGCCCTGAGACATGATCAGGCAGTGGAGGAGAATGAGAAAGTCATTGCAGGTACATTTCTGCTTTATGGTATACCTGCTCTTGTACTTATTGACACTGGTGCATCTCATTCCTTCATTTCTGCATATTTTGTTAAGAGGCATAAGTTACCATGCATTGCACTAGACGTAGTGATGTCTGTTTCTACTCCGATGGGCCAATCTGCTTTGGCTAAGCGTCTAGTGATGGGTTGCCCTTTAGAGTTCGAAGGGAACATTCTGTTAGCGAATCTCATGGTCCTGGCAATGGACGACTTTGATTGCATTCTGGGAATAGATATGTTGACTACCTATCGAGCTTCAGTGGACTACTATAAGAGATTAGAACGCTTTCATCCGGAGGGGAGTGAGAGCTGGTTTTTCTATGGTGAGGGAGCGCGACCCCCGATGCCTTTGGTATCAGCTTTGAGAGCTTGCCGAGCTCTAGAGTCTGGCGGGGAAGGCTACTTTATCTATGCAGTTGATTTTTCTGCTGAGAGTATTGGGTTAGAGAGCTTTCCTATTGTGGATTAATTCCCAGATGTATTTCCTGATGAGATTCTGGGTTTTAATCCTGCTAGGGAAGTCGAGTTTGGCATAGAGTTGATGCCAGGTACTTCACCTATTTCTCGAACACCGTATCGTCTGGCTCCGTCAGAGATGCGTGAGTTGAAGAATCAGCTACAGGATCTTTTGGACAAGGGGTACATTCGTCCTAGTGTATCTCCTTGGGGAGCTCCTGTTCTCTTTGTGAAGAAGAAGGATGGGTCGATGCGGCTGTGCAATGACTATCGGCAGCTGAATCGAGTCACTGTGAAGAACAAGTATATGTTGCCTCGTATTGATGACTTGTTTGATCAGCTGCAGGGCACGTCAGTTTACTCGAAGATTGACTTGAGATCTGGGTATCATCAGTTGAGAGTCCGTGATCAGGACGTAGCCAAGACTGCATTCCGTACTTGCTATGGGCATTACGAGTTCCTAGTGATGCCATTTGGTTTGACTAATGCGCCGGCTATATTCATGGATCTGATGAACCGTGTTTTCAGGGAGTATTTGGACAAGTTTGTCGCGGTCTTCATTGACGACATCTTGGTGTATTCGCGTAAAACGGAAGAGCATATTTCTCACTTGCGGTTAGTACTACAGACTCTTCGGGATGAGCAGTTGTACGCCAAGCTGAGAAAGTGTGAGTTCTGGATGGATCGAGTGGTCTTTCTTGGCCATATCATATCCAGGGAAGGGATTTCTGTTGATCCAAGCAAGATTTAAGCGGTACTTAATTGGTCACGTCCGACGACAGTTGCTGAGATCCGTAGTTTTCTGGGTCTAGCAGGGTATTATCGTCGCTTTATTCTGAACTTCTCTCAGTTAACTCGACCTTTGACGCAGCTTACCCGCAAGGGTGTGGATTTTGAGTGGTCCTCTGAGTGTGAGGAGAACTTCTGTGAGCTTCGACGGCGGTTGACTTTTGCGCCGGTGTTGGCATTACCGTCAGGATCTGGAGGGTATGTGGTATACACTAATGCTTCTCTTCAGGGGTTTGTTTGTATCCTGACTCAGAATGGGCATGTGATCGCATACGCTTCTAGACAGCTGAAGCTTCACGAGGACAACTACCCAGTCCATGATTTGGAATTAGCAGCCATTGTGTTCGCTTTGAAGATCTGGTATTTGTTCACTCAGGCGGAGTTGAACATGAGGCAGAGACGTTGGATGGACTTGCTTAAGGACTATGATTGCGAGATTAAGTACCATCCGGGAGCTGCTAATCTCACCACTGATGCCTTGAGTCGCAAGGTGCGACTATCCGCACTTCAGACTTGTTCGATGTCTAGTGCGATCAGTGACTGATGTACTTCGGGATATACCTTCAAGAATAAGAAAGGTATGCAGAGTATCCAGATGTTTGCGATACTATCTGAGCCAGCTTTGTATTCGCGGATTCGAGATGCTCAGATGTCTGATTCGAAGACCCAGCATTTAGCTCGTCTATCTAACGAGGGTAGCTCATCTGGATTTCATTATCAGTCAGATGGCTTTCTGTGTTTGTCTGGTAGGCTTGTGATTCCGTAGGATGAAGAGTTGCGAGAGGAGATCTTGTCTCAGGCGCATCGCACTAAGTTGAGTATTCATCCTGAGAGCAACAAGATGTACAAGGATCTACGTACTCATTTCTGGTGGAAAGGAATGAAACGCAGTGTTTATCAGTTTGTTTCGAGATGTTTGGTGTGTCAACAGGTCAAGGCAGAGTACCGATGACCTGGAGGATTGCTTCACAGTCTGTCTATTCCTGAATGGAAATGGGAGTTTATCACAATGGACTTTGTGACCCATTTGCCGGTATCCCCGAGGAACTGTGATGCTATCTGGGTTATGGTGGACCGACTCACCAAGTCAGCGCATTTCATTGCCTATAGCCGAGAGTACAATGTGGATCGTATGGCTCGATTGTACATTCAGGAGATCGTTCGACTTCATGGAGTGCCTGTGAGCATTTTCAGCGATCGGGACTCCAGGTTTACTTCTATATTCTGGGGGAGTGTTCAGCGTGCGATGGGTACTACTCTAGTTTGAGTACTGCCTATCATCCGGAGACTGATGGCCAGTCGGAGCGCACTATCCGTACTTTCGAAGATATGCTTAGAGCGTGCGTTATGGATTTTGGTTCAGCCTGGCTGGATCATTTGTCATTGATCGAGTTCGCGTACAACAACAGCTATCATACTAGTATTGGGATGGAACCTTTTGAGGCGTTTTACGGACGACGTTGTCGTACTCCACTCTTCTGGGAAGAAGTAGGGGAGAGACAGGCTGAGGGACCAGAGTTTATCCAGCAGGCGGTAGACATTATTGATCAGATCAAGAAACGGATTAAGACTGCACAAGATCGTCAGGCCAGCTATGCTAATACCAAGTGTAGGCCTTTGCAGTTCGATGTCAGGGAGAAAGTGTTTCTGAGAGTGTCACCTTTCCGCAAGATTCTTAGATTTGGCCTTAAGGGCAAGTTATCTCCCAGGTTTATCGGTCCGTTTGAGATCTTGGAGAGCATTGGCGATTTGGCTTATCGACTAGCTTTGCCACCACACCTATCCAGTATTCACGACGTGTTTCACAGATCTCTGTTGGGCCGGTATGTGGCGGATGAATCTCATATTCTGCAGCGGTCTGAGGTTCAGGTGAGCAAGGATTTGACTTATGTTGAGAAACCTATCCGTATCCTGGATTATAAGGATAAGGTTTTGCGGAACAAAGTCATTCCGTTGGTTTTAGTTCAGTGGCAGCGCCGAGACACTGAGGAAGCTACTTGGGAGCTTGAGGACAGGATGCGTGAGGACCATCTTGAGTTGTTTTGATTTCATTCTTAAGTTGTATTCAGTTGCAAACTCTGTAAACGTTTGATTTAAATAAAGAATGTTTCTTATTTTTGTATTTCATTCAGTACTTAAGATCTGTTTTCGAGGACGAAATATCTTAAGTAGGGGAGAATTTAGTAGCCCATAACCAAAATCAGTAATTAAAGGATTAATCATAATTACTTGGGTAGAGTTCGGAAGCTCCGAAGGTGAGTTCGGAAGCTCCGAACAGGATCAGAAGCTCCGAAGGTGGATCAAAAGCTCCGATGGTATTACGTCAGGCATGACGTGTGGTTGGATCGGAAGCTCCAATCAGGATCGGAAGCTTCGATCACCCCTATCCGAAGTCAACAATTGATATTTTGACATGTGGCAGATCAGGATCTTCGAAAGCTCCGATGGCAGGATTGGACGTTCCAATCAAGGTTCGGACGTTCCGATTGAGGATCGGAAGCTCCGATCGTTGTCTATAAATAGAAGGCCGAGAATTCATTTTCAATTGCCAATTCCGGATTTCCTCTCTACTCTAGTCGTATTAGAGTTGTTCTAGCCATCCTAAGCTTGCCCCGGAAGTCATCGGGGCATTCGATAGTCGTAGCGGAGTTGTGCCCAAGTTCTGGAGGCATCGACATCAAAGGGCTAACGACGGACGAAGGTATAGCTTTTGCTTCCTATAAATATTTAGGAGTATGCAATAGCTTAGTTAAGGCTTTTAGAGCAATATAATGATAGTAGTATCATTTGGCAGTGTGAGCAGACTATAGGCGTGGACCTAGAGTTGGTAGAGTTTGCACTGTTTTGAGGTACGAAAGTACTGTTCGAGATATCCTGACTGAGTATGCATGTATTATGTGACTACATGGTTTATATGTCATTGATTTATGCTGAATTCATTTGCATGCTGAGCTATCTCCTTCGAGATGTCTGTTAGTAGGGTTTTTCCCTATCCTGTTAGTGGTTGGCCTTCCATCGATTTGGGTCCGGCATATCCACTTGTATTTTGGTATGGGAGCCACCTCCTGAAGCGACGGCACAGCGTGCTACATACCAGGGCCCGGTCTGTCTCTGTTATCTAATCCTTGACCTCGAGTTTATAGGGAGTTCACTTTGCATGCATGTATACTCATACTCTCGTACTGAGTGTTTTATGCTCACGTCTCGTACTCTGTGTTTCTGGACACCCTATTCCATGGGGCAGGTTTGCGTTAGGACGAGGCTGGGGGATCCAAGAGAGGCTAGGCAGTGGTTGGCCAGCTGGAGCTTCGTCTAGGTTTTATTTCTATTGTTTTGGGTTGATACAGCAATTCGATTTGGTTGTATAATATTCGGTTAAATTACAGATTCCTTTCCTTGGGATTGTATTTATTTATGGTTTCCGCAAGTTTATTATGATATCTGTTTTATTAAGTTAATTGCATGCCTAAGTTCTGTTTAGTAGGTGATCCGGGTAAGGGTCACTACATCGCACTTACTCAATTTGGCATACAACTACTCATCTCGAATAGTCTGCAGCACCAACTGCAGGTGAGAAGCATGCTCATCCACATCATGCAAATACACCAAAATGTCGTCAATGAAAACCACGACAAACTTATCCAAAAAGTTCCTGAAGACACGGTTGATCAGATCCATAAATATAGCCGGCACATTAGTCAATCAAAACGGCATCACTAGAAACTCTTAATGCCCATTGCGAGTACGAAATGCAGTCTTGGATATATCTTTATCTCGGACCCTCATCTGGTGATACCCAGATCTCAAGTCAATCTTGGAGTAAACCAAAGTACCCATCAGCTGATCAAACATATCATCAATAGAGGCAAAGGATACTTGTTCTTCACAGTCACTCGATTCAACTGTCGATAGTCAATGCACAACCGCATAGACACATCCTTCTTCTTCACAAAGAGAACAGGAGATACACTAGGATGAATGTACCCCTTATCCAAAAGATCCTGCAACTGATTCTTCAATTCACGCATCTCTGACGGATTCAGACGATACGGTGCTCGAGAAATAGGCGAATTACCCGACATCAACATTATGCCAAACTCAACTTCCCTAACAGGTGGAAAACCCGGAATCTCATCTGGAAATACATCTGGGAATTTATTCACAACTGGCATACCTTCTATACCAACGCTCTCAACGGACAAATCAACTACATAAATGAGGTAGCCTTTCCCTCCAAACTCTAGAGCTCGACAGGCTCTCAAATCTGAAACCAATGGCATCGGAGGTCGCGCTCCCTCACCATATAAAAACTAGCTATCACTTCCAACCGGATGAAAATGCACTAATTTTTGATAGCAGTCCACCGAAGCTCGGTACGTAGTCAATATATCAATCCCCAAAATATAATCAAAGCCTTTCATCGCAAGAACCACGAGATTCGCTACCAAAATGTTCTCTTCAAACTCTAAAGGGCAACTCATGACTAGACTCTTAGCCAAAGTAGATTGACCTGTCGGAGTAGAAACATAAATAACTACGTCTAGTGCAATGCATGGAAACTTATGCTTCTTAACAAAATATGCAAAAATGAAGGAATGAGATGCACCAGTGTCAATGAGTACAATAGCAGGCATGCCATATAACATAAATGTACCTGCAATGATCTTCTCATTCTCCTCCACTGCCTGATCGTGCCTCAAGGCAAACACCTAACTAGAAGTCCACGGCTTCATATGAGAACCTCCAGCTGATTGTCTCTGTGATCTCTGCGGAATGGTAGTCTGAGAACCTGATCATGAATCAGAACCAGAACCACCTCCTCCAGCTAGTGGGCAATCTCTCCAAAGATTACCAACCTCTCCACATCGGAAGCATGCTCCAGAAGCTCTACGACATCTGTCGGTTGGATGATTCTTCCCACAATGATCGCACTTCTCTTTCTTTCCAAAATGCACAACGCCATCGGAACCAGAGGAAGAAGAAGTAGATTCAGACTTCTTGAAAGATTGAGCACGGGGACCCAAGGAACTCGCAGGTCTAGACGGAGAGAAAGAAATGTTACGCCGAATGCTATCCTCCGCCTGGCGACTTCGGCTCACCAATCACTCATAAGTCATATCATCACCAACTGCCATCCGATCATGAATCTCTGGATTAAGGCCTTGAAGAAACAGATTATACTTTATCTCGGAGCTGTCAGCAATCTCAGGGCAATAGGACAACAAATCGAAAAACTTCTGCTGGTACTCGTCGATCGACATGGCTCCCTGACGCAAACCCAGAAACTCACTAGCCTTCGCCTGACGAAGTGAAGGAGGAAAGTACAACTTTTGAAAAGCTGTGCGGAACTCCACCCAAGTGGCATCTCCTCTCGCCGCAATTAATGGTGCAGAAGTGGACCTCCACCACTTACGAGCTCGTCCCTGCAAGAGATAACCAAGCGTCTCCATCTTCTGCTCCTCGGTATAGCGGAATGTCTGAAAACAATTCTCCATGCGCTCTAGCTAGTTCTCAGCATCCTCAGGAGTCTCTCCTCCAACCAATGACTTCGGAACCATCTGCATGAACTGATGCATACTGAAACGATGATGGTCATCACGATGACGATGATGGTGCTCCCAATGATGATCACGATCATCATCTCTCCAGCGTCCACCTCCACTACCATGGCTACTCTGGTCATCGTAATTCGCCATCTACAAAATTTACCACACGGTTATCTTATGCAGAATCTAAATCCCAAGATTAATATGCATGCTCTGATACCATAAATGTAGTGACCCTTACCGAGATCACCTACTAATCAAAACTTAAGTATGCAATTAACTTAAATAAAAATAGTAATCCAGAATAAACTGCGAAAGCAATAAACATTATACAATCCCAAGAAAAGGAATATGTAAATACCCAAATAATTATACAACCATATCGAATAATGTATTATCCCAAATACATCAGAAATAAGGACCAAGGCAAAATACCAGCTTTCCGACAAACACTTAGTCCCTCCTGGATCCACCCGCCTCATCCAATCGCAAACCTGCCCCATTGAATAGGGTTTCCAGATACACAAAGTACGAGACGTGAGCATAAAATGCTCAATACAAGAGTATGAGTATAACGTATTATATAAATACATGAATGCAAGTGTACCGCCTACTGAAACTAGAGGCCAAAGATCAGATAACAAAGACAGACCGGGCCCTGGTATGTAACACTCTATGCCGTTGCTACAAGAGGTGGCTCCCATACCAAATACCAGTGGATACTCCGGACTCAAATCGATGGAAGTCCATCCACTAACAGGATAGGGTAAAACCCTACTACCAGACATCTCAAAAGATATAGTTCAATATGAAATTCATGCAGCATAAAATCATGTCACATAAATCATGCAGTCACATAATACATGCATAATTAGTCAGGATATCTCGAACAGTACTTTCGTACCTCAACAAAAGGCAAGCTCTACCAGCTCTAGTTTCATGCCTATAGTCCGCGCTACAATGCCAAATGATACTAAAATCATTATATTATTCTAAAAGCCTTAACTAGACTATAGCATACTCCCTATTTTCTATACGGAGCCAAAGATATACCTGCATCCGTCGTCAGCCCTTTGCTATTGTTTGCGTCAAAACTAGGACACAACTTCGCTACGACTCCTGGACCGTGCTGCCGCTTCCGGATTTCTCTGGGGATGCCTAGAAGTCCCTATATATAAGATAGAATACTAAGGAATCTAGAGGAGAGAGAATTTTGGTGCGTCTGAAAATGAAGTTTTGACCCTCTATTTATAGGCAACATTCTGACCGTCTGAACTAGGCTTTGGAGCCTCCGAACACATTCGGATCGTTCGAACTCTTCTTCGGAGCGTCCAAAGTCCCATCACCACGTCAGCCATGACGTCATCTCGCTGACGTAATGAATGACGTAATATCCAGACCTGTTTGGATCGTCCGAACCCGCCGACGAAGCGTCCGATCACGATCGGAGCCTCCGATCCCTTCTTTGCAGCATCCAAACTCGTTTGGAGCCTTCGAAGCCACATCGCATCGTCCGAACTCCTTCGGACCGTCCGATTTCCTTTTTAATGGTGATTAAGTTCTTAATCGCCCTTACTTGGTTACGGGATACTACATAAACTACATTACATATGCCACATAACATGTTCATATAAAACATCTAAAACTAAAAATAAATTATTACAAGTCATATTTCTAAATAAACTCTAATTTTTTTTATTACACATGCGGGTTATCATTTTGGTCATTCCTTTTGACAGTCTGTTTGATGGAGTGAATTTCAAGAGACGAGCACCATTATTTATCCTTAAAGATAATGACTTCTTCATCTCGAGTTCTATCTATTTCCTCCATATTTTAATCAATAATGACTTAAATCATCAAGGCAGATTGACGAATATCCTCTTTCATTAAGTATTTCATTGATTACGCTCTTCCAATGCCCAGGCAAGGAATCTCTCAATATTTAAACTATATCATCATGTAAAACATAATGACCCAAATGCATAAGATCTAAACATTTGTCTTCCCAAAATTTAATATGTTGAAGCATGTTGTGAATATGATCCATTTTATAATGTTTAAACATGTGCAATTGATAGTTATGTTTTTATTGCATTTGTTAGTGTCATTTTTTTGTCGTTTTGCATTTGTTTACATGTTTTATTGTTGCATTTTGTTCGTATTGCATTTTCCGTGTTTGCATGATTGGTTTCTCATTTTTTGTGGTTAGGTCGCATATTTTGGCGGACTAGGACGGAAATTTGGAGGCATGGAAGTGCTGGAATTTCTGAAGATTTTTTCAGCCGCTCGATCCGCTGGATGTTACCGATCGAGCGGACGCCTTTTTGATGAAAACAGTAACTTCGGGATTTTTCAACCGCTCGATCCGCAGGATGTTACCGATCGAGCGACGCATGTGTGTTGAAGGCAGTAGGTTAGGGATTTTTGGCTCGCTCAATCCGCAAGATGTTGCTGATCGAGCGGGCATCGCTATCCGGGAAAAATTTTATATTTTTGGAAACTTTGTTATTTTAGACTCTAGGCTTTATTAAGCTTTTAATTCCGTTTTAGAGAGATTTATTATCAGATTGTGGAGAATTTCTCTTGGAGGCTAGGTTTTGTTCTTCAATTTCTTCTCTAGTTTTCTTCTTTTCATTGAATTTTAATCGATTTGGTGATGAATCGTTGTAGCTAAACCTTTTATACTTGGTTGAGGGAGACGAAACCTTGATATATTTAATTCATGAGATTCGATTCGTAGTGTTTAATTCTTGTTAAGTATCAATAATTGATTTGGTTTATTTTATGTTTGTATGCGAGATTTTAGGATTCGCCGTCTTGGGATTTTGTTTTGCAAGCTATAGCTAAATTAGAATTCAAATCCGTAATTGTTTGAATAATCTAATTTGCGAAGCAACTGAGTTTGATATTTTCTGCTGTTGAATTTATTAAATTGTAGGATCAATTATTGACTTGTATTATGTGACTGCATGGTTTATATGTCATTGATTTATGTTGCATTCATTTGCATACTGAGCTATCTCCTTCGAGATGTCTATTAGTGGGGTTGTACCCTATCCTATTAGTGGATGGACTTCCATGGCTTTGGGTCCGGCATATCCACTGGTATTATGGTATGGGAACCACCTCCTGAAGCGACGGCACAGCGTGCTACATACCAGGGCCCGGTCTGTCTCTGTTATCTGATCCTTGACCTCGAGTTTATAGGGAGTTCACTTTGCATGCATGTATACTCATACTCTCGTACTGAGCGTTTTATGCTCACGTCTCGTACTCTGTGTTTCTGAACACCCTATTCCATGGGGCAGGTTTGCGATTGGACGAGGAGGGTGGATCCAAGAGGGGCTAGGCAGTGGTTGGTCAGCTAGAGCTTCGCCTAGGTTTTATTTTTGTTGTTATTTGGATTGATACAACTATTCGATTTGGTTGTATTATATTTGGGTATTTACAGATTCCTTTTCTTGGGATTGTATTAATGTTATGGTTTCTGCAGTTGAATTCTAATTACTGTTTTGATTAAGTTAATTGCATGCCTAAGTTCTGTTTAGTAGGTGATCCGGCTAAGGGTCACTACATTTATGGTATCAGAGCCTGGAAAGTATTATTGGGATTTAGATTCTACATAAGATAACTGCTAGGTTAATTTTTATATGGCAGATCGTGACGACCAGAGTTCTCATGGCAGTATTGGTGGGCGTTGGGGTGATGCCGACCGGGAGCCTCGTCGGGAACACCGTCATCGTCATCGAGATGAGGACCATTTCAGTGTACGTCGATTCTTGTAGACGGGGCCTAAGCCCTTGGTTGGAGGTGAGTCTCTGGAGGATGCGGAAAACTGGTTAGACCGCATGGAGATGACTTTTCAGACTTTCCAACGCACCAAGGAGCAGAAGATGGAAACCCTGGGTTATCTTCTGGATGGACGTGCACGCAGGTGGTGGAGGTTTAATTCTGCACCTTTTGTTGCGGCGAGAGGAGTGGCCACCTGGGCCGAGTTCCGCACAGCTTTTCAGAAGCTATATTTTCCTCCTGCACTCCGTCAGTCGAAGGCGGGCGAGCTACTGAGTCTGCGACAGGGAGCCATGTCTATTGATGAGTATCAGCAGAAGTTATTTGATCTGCTATCCTATTGCCCCGATATTGCTGACAGCTCTAGGATGAAGTATAATTTGTTCCTTCAGGGCCTTAACCCTGAGATCCATGACTGTGTGGTGGTTGGTGATGACATGTCCTACGAGGGTTTGGTGAGCCGTTGTCACTAGGAAGAGGACAACATTCGACGAAACAGGTCTTTCTCTAAGTCGAGACCTGCTAGTTCTTTGGGTCCCCGTGCCCAATCTTTCAAGAAGTCTAGATCTACTTCTTCTTCTTCTGGCTCTGCTGGTGTTGTCCGTTTCGAAAAGAAGGACAAGTGTGATCACTGTGGGAAGAACCATCCATCCGACAAGTGCCGTAGAGCTTCTGGAGCTTGTTTCCATTGTGGAGAGCCTGGTCATATCCGGAGGGATTGTCCACTATCTGGGGGAGGCGGTTCTGGTTGAGGATCTGGTTCTCAGGCCACCGTTCAGCAGAGGTCGCAGGGACAGCCTGCTGGGAGTTCTCATTTGAGGCCACGAGCTTCTGGCCAGGTGTTTGACCTGAGACATGATCAGGAAGTGGAGGAGAATGAGAAAGTCATCGCAGGTACATTTCTGCTTTATGGTATACCTGCTCTTGTACTTATTGACACTGGTGCATCTCATTCCTTCATTTCTGCACGTTTTGTTAAGAGGCATAAGTTACCATGCATTACACTAGACGTAGTGATGTATGTTTCTACTCCGACGGGCCAATCTGCTTTGGCTAAGCGTGTAGTGACCCTTACCCGGATCACCTACTAAACAGAACTTAGGCATGCAATTAACTTAATTTAAACAGATATCAGAATAAAACTGCGGAAACCATAAACATTATACAATCCCAAGTAAAGGAATCTGTAATTTATCCAATAATATACAACCAAATCGAATAGCTGTATAAACCCAAACAGCAGTAATAAAACCTAAGCGAAGCTCCAGCTGGCCAACCACTGACTAGCCCCTCCTGGATCCACCCTCCTCGTCCAATCGCAAACCTGCCCCATGGAATAGGGTATCCAGAAACACAGAGTACGAGACGTGAGCATAAAACGCACAGTAGCGAGAGTATGAGTATACATGCATGCAAAGTGAACTCCCTATAGACTCGAGGTCAAGGATCAGATAACAGAGACAGACCGGGCCCTGGTATGTAGCACGCTGTGCCGTCGCTTCAGGAGGTGGCTCCCATACCGAGATAACCGTGGATACTCCGGACCCAAATCGATGGAAGTCCATCCACTAACAGGATAGGGTACAACCCTACTAACAGACATCTCGAAAGAGATACAGCAAGATGCAAATGAATGCAGCATAATATCATGGCATATAAATCATGCAGTCACATAATACATGCATACTTAGTCAGGATATCTCGAACAGTACTTTCGTACCTCAAAACAGAGCAAGCTCTACCAACTCTAGGTCCACGCCTATAGTCTGCTCTACACTGCCAAATGATACTACTATCATTAAAGTGTTCTAAAAGCCTTAACTAAGCTATTGCATACTCCTAAATATTTATAGGAAGCAAAAGCTATACCTTCGTCCGTCGTTAGCCCTTTGATGTTCATGCCTCCAGAACTTGGGCACAACTCCGCTACGACTACCGAACGCCTCGCCGACCTCCGGACCAAGCCTAAGAAGACTAAAACAGCTCCAAAAGGACTAGAAAGGAAAGGAGAACTCGGAATTGGCAAATGAAAGTGAAGCCTCGGCCTTCTATTTATAGACAACGATCGGAACTTCAGATCCTTGATCGGAACGTCCGAACCTCGATCGGAACGTCCGATCCTGCCATCGGAGCTTCCGAAGATCCTGATCTGCCACGTGTCAAAATATCACTTGTTGACTCCGGATAGGGGTGATCGGAGCTTCCGGTCCTGATCGGAGCTTCCGATCTAGCCAATCGTCATGGATGACGTAATATGATCGGAGCTTCCGATCCTGCATCGGAGCTTCCGATCCTGTTCGGAACATCCAAACCTACCTTCGGAGCTTCCGAACTCTATTTAAGTAATTATGATCAATCCCTTAATTACTGATTTCGGGTATGGGGTACTACATTCTCCCCCACTTAAGATATTTCATCCTCGAAAATAGATCTTAAGTACTGAATGCAATACAAGGTTACAGAAACATTCTTTATTCAAATCAAACGTTTACAGAGTTTGCAACTGAATACATCTTAAAGAATAAAATCAAAACAACTCAGGATGGTCTTTACGCATCCTGTCCTCGAGCTCCCAAGTAGCTTCCTCAGTGCCTCGGCGCTGCCACTGAACTAAAACCAAATGAATGACTTTGTTCCGTAAAACCTTATCCTTATAATCCAGGATACGAAGAGGTTTCTCAACATAAGTCAAATCCTTGTCTACCTGAACCTCAGACCGCTGCAGAATATGAGATTCATCCGCTACATACCGTCGCAACAGAGATACGTGGAACACGTCGTGAATACTGGATAGATGCGGTGGCAAAGCTAGTCGATAAGCCAAATCGCCAATGCTCTCCAAGATCTCAAACGGACCGATAAATCTGGGAGACAACTTGCCCTTAAGGCCAAATCGCCTACGCTTGATATTAGCATAGCTGGCCTGACGATCCTGTGCAGTCTTAATCCGTTTCTTGATTTGATCAACAATATCTATCGCCTGTTGGATAAACTCCGGTCCCTCAGCCTGTCTCTCCCCCACTTCTTCCCAGAAGAGTGGAGTACGACAACGTCTCCCATACAACGCCTCAAAAGGTGCCATCCCAATACTAGTGTGATAGTTGTTGTTGTAAGCGAACTCGATCAACGGCAAATGATCCTGCCAGGCTGAACCAAAATCCATGACGCACGCTCAAGCATATCCTCTAACGTACGGATAGTGCGCTCTGACTGACCATCAGTCTCCAGATGATAGGCTGTACTCAAACTGAGAGTAGTACCCATCGCAAGCTGAACACTCCCCCAGAATCTAGAAGTAAACCTGGGGTCCCGATCGCTGACAATGCTCACAGGCACTCCATGAAGTCGGACGATCTCCTGAATGTACATCTGTGCCATGCGATCCACAGAGTACTCTCGGCTATAGGCAATGAAATGCGCTGACTTGGTGAGTCGGTCCACCACAACCCAGATAGCATCACAGTTCCTCGGGGATACCGGCAAATGGGTCACAAAGTCCATTGTGATAAACTCCCATTTCCATTCAGGAATAGGCAGACTGTGAAGCAATCCTCCAGGTCGTCGGTGCTCTGCCTTGACCTGTTGACACACCAAACATCTCGAAACAAACTGATAAACACTGCGTTTCATTCCCTTCCACCAGAAACGAGTACGTAGATCCTTGTACATCTTGTTGCTCCCAGGATGAATACTCAACTTAGTGCGATGCGCCTGAGACAAAATCTCTTCTCGCAACTCTTCATCCCGAGGAATCACAAGCCTACCAGACAAACACAGAAAGACATCTGACTGATAATGAAATCCAGACGAGCTACCCTCGTTAGCTAGACGAGCTAAACGCTGGGTCTTTGAATCAGACATCTGAGCATCTCGGATCCGCGAATACAAGGCTGGCTCAGATAATATCGCAAACATCTGGATACTTTGCATACCTTTCTTATTCTTGAAAGTATAACCTGAAGTACAACAGTCACTGATCGCACTAGACATCGAACAAGTCTAAAGTGCGGATAGTCGTACCTTGCGACTCAAAGCATCAGCGGTGAGATTAGCAGCTCCTGGATGGTACTTAATCTCGCAATCTTAGTCCTTAAGCAAGTCCATCCAACGTCTCTGCCTCATGTTCAACTCCGTCTGAGTGAAAAAATACTTGAGACTCTTATGGTCGGTGAAGATCTCAAATTTCTCGCCATACAGATAATGACGCCAGATCTTCAAAGCGAACACAATGGCTGCCAATTCCAAATCATGGACTGGGTAGTTGTCCTCGTGAAGCTTCAGCTGTCTAGAAGCGTATGCGATCACATGCCCATTCTGAGTCAGGACACAACCCAACCCCTGAAGAGAAGCATCCGTGTAAACTACATACCCTCCAGATCCTGACGGTAATGCCAACACCGGCGCAGAAGTCAACTGCCGTCGAAGCTCACGGAAATTCTCCTCACATTCGGAGGACCACTCAAAATCCACACCCTTGCGGGTAAGCTGCGTCAACGGTCGAGCTAACTGAGAGAAGTTCAGAATGAAGCGACGATAATACCCTGCTAGACCCAGAAAACTACGGATCTCAGCAACTGTCGTCGGACGCGACCAATTAAGTACCGCTTCAATCTTGCTTGGATCAACAGAAATCCCTTCCCTGGATATGATATGGCCAAGAAAGACCACTCTATCCATCCAGAACTCACACTTGCTCAGCTTGGCGTACAACTGCTCATCTCGAAGAGTCTGCAGTACTAACCGCAAGTGAGAAACATGCTCTTCCGTATTACGCGAATACACCAAGATGTCGACAATGAAGACCACAAAAAACTTGTCCAAATACTCCCTGAAGACACGGTTCATCAGATCCATAAATATAGCCAGCGCATTAGTCAAACCAAATGGCATCACTAGGAACTCGTAATGCCCATAGCGAGTACGGAATGCAGTCTTGGCTACGTCCTAATTACGGACTCTCAACTGATGATACCCAGATCTCAAGTCAATCTTGGAGTAAACTGATGTGCCCTGCAGCTGGTCAAACAAATCATCAATACGAGGCAACGGATACTTGTTCTTCACAGTCACTCGATTCAGCTGCCGATAGTCAATGCACAGCCGCATCGACCCATCCTTCTTCTTCACGAAGAGAACAGGAGCTCCCCAAGGAGATACACTAGGATGAATGTACCCCTTGTCCAAAAGATCCTGTAGCTGATTCTTCAACTCACGCATCTCTGACGGAGCTAGACGATACGGTGCTCTAGAAATAGGCGAAGTACCCGGCATCAACTCTATGCCAAACTCGACTTCCCTAGCAGGAGGAAAACCTGGAATCTCATCAGGAAATACATCTGGAAATTCATCCACAACAGGAATGCTCTCTATCCCAATACTCTCAGCGGACAAATCAACTGCATAGATAAGGTAGCCTTCCCCGCCAGACTCTAGAGCTCGACAGGCTCTCAAAGCTGATACCAAAGGCATCGGGGGTCGCGCTCCCTTACCATAGAAAAACCAGCTCTCACTCCTCTCCGAATGAAAGCGTACTAATCTCTGATAGTAGTCCACTGAAGCTCGATAGGTAGTCAACATATCTATTCCCAGAATGCAATCAAAATCTTCCATTGTCAGGACCATGAGATTCGCTAACAGAATGTTTCCTTCGAACTCTAAAGGGCAACCCATCACTAGACGCTTAGCCAAAGCAGATTGGCCCGTCGGAGTAGAAATATACATCACTACGTCTAGTGCAATGCATGGAAACTTATGCCTCTTAACAAAACGTGCAGAAATGAAGGAATGAGATGCACCAGTGTCAATAAGTACAAGAGCAGGTATACCATAAAGCAGAAATGTACCTACGATGACTTTCTCATTCTCCTCCACAACCTGATCATGTCTCAGGGCAAACACTTGGCCAGAAGCTCGTGGCCTCAAATGAGAACTCCCAGCAGACTGTCCCTGTGACCTCTGCTGTACGGTGGCCTGAGAACCCGATCCTGAACCAGATCCAGAACCGCCTCCCCCAGACAGTGGACAATCCCTCCTGATATGACCAGTCTCTCCACAACGGAAACAAGCTCCAGAAGCTCTACGGCACTTGTCGGATGGATGGTTCTTCCCACAGTGATCACACTTGTCCTTCTTACCGTAACGAACAACACCTCCAGAACCAGAGGAAGAAGAAGATCCAGACTTCTTGAAAGTTTGGGCACGGGGACCCAAAGAACTAGCAGGTCTCGACTGAGAGAAAGACTTGTTCCGCCGAATGCTGTCCTCCGCCTGGTGACAACGGCTCACCAAACCCTCGTAGGACATGTCGTCGCCAACCGCCACACGGTCATGGATCTCAGGGTTAAGGCCCTGAAGGAACAGATAGGATAGCAGAACAAAGAACCTCTGCTGATACTCATCGATAGACATGGCTCCCTGTCGCAGACTCAATAGCTCGCCTGCCTTCGACTGACGGAGTGCAGGAGGAAAATACCGCTTTTGGAAAGCTGTGCGGAACTCGGCCTAGGTGGCCACTCCTCTCGCCGCAACAAAAGGGGCAGAAGTAAACCTCCACCACCTGCACGCACGCCCATCTAGAAGATAGCCAAGGGTCTCCACCTTCTGCTCCCAAGTGCATTGGAAAGTATGAAAATTCGTCTCCATGTGGTCTAACCAGTTCTCCGCATCCTCCGGAGACTCACCTCCAACTAAGGGCTTAGGACCCATAGCTAAGAATCGACGCACAGTGAAACGCTCGTCGTCATGGTGATGATGATGCCGTTCTCGACGAGGCTCCCGGTCGGCATCACCCCAACGCCCACCAACACTGCCATGAGAACTTCGGTCGTCACGATTTGACATCTACAAAAATACCTCAAGATGAGACTAAATCCCAAGAATTCTTTTGCATGCTCTGATGCCATAAATGTAGTGACCCTTACCCGGATCATCTACTAAACAAAACTTAGGCATGCAATTAACTTAATTTAAACAGATATCAGAATAAAACTGCGGAAACCATAAACATTATACAATCCCAAGTAAAGGAATCTGTAATTTATCCAATAATATACAACCAAATCGAATAGCTGTATAAACCCAAACAGCAGTAATAAAACCTAAGTGAAGCTCCAGCTGGCCAACCACTGACTAGCCCCTCCTGGATCCACCCTCCTCGTCCAATCGCAAACCTGCCCCATGGAATAGGGTGTCCAGAAACACATAGTACGAGACGTGAGCATAAAACACTCAGTAGCGAGAGTATGAGTATACATGCATGCAAAGTGAACTCCCTATAGACTCGAGGTCAAGGATCAGATAACAGAGACAGACCGGGCCCTGGTATGTAGCACGCTGTGCCGTCGCTTCAGGAGGTGGCTCCCATACCGAGATAACCGTGGATACGTCGGACCCAAATCGATGGAAGTCCATTCACTAACAGGATAGGGTACAACCCTACTAACAGACATCTCGAAAGAGATACAACAAGATGCAAATGAATGCAGCATAATATCATGGCATATAAATCATGCAGTCACATAATACATGCATACAAAGTCAGGATATCTCGAACAGTACTTTCGTACCTCAAAACAGAGCAAGCTCTACCAACTCTAGGTCCACGCCTATAGTCTGCTCTACACTGACAAATGATACTACTATCATTAAAGTGCTCTAAAAGCCTTAACTAAGCTATTGCATACTCCTAAATATTTATAGGAAGCAAAAGCTATACCTTCGTCCGTCGTTAGCCCTTTGATGTTGATGCTCCAGAACTTGGGCACAACTCCGCTACGACTACCAAACGCCTCTCCGACCTCCGGACCAAGCCTAAGAAGACTAAAACAGCTCCAAAAGGACTTGAAATGAAAGGAGAACTCGGAATTGGCAAATGAAAGTGAAGCCTCGGCCTTCTATTATAGACAACGATCGGATCTTCCGATCCTTGATCGGAACGTCCGAACCTCGATCGGAATGTCCGATCCTGCCATCGGAGCTTCCGAAGATCCTGATCTGCCACGTGTCAAAATATCACTTGTTGACTCCGGATAGGGGTGATCGGAGCTTCCGGTCCTGATCGGATCTTCCGATCTAGCCAATCGTCATGAATGACGTAATATGATCGGAGCTTCCGATCCTGCATCGGAGCTTCCGATCCTGTTCGGAACTTCCGAACCTACCTTCGGAGCTTTCGAACTCTATTTAAGTAATTATGATCAATCCCTTAATTACTGATTTCAGGTACGGGGTACTACAAAGCGTCTAGTGATGGGTTGCCCTTTAGAGTTCGAGGGGAACATTTTGATAGCGAATCTCATGGTTCTTGCAATGGACGACTTTGATTGCATTCTAGGAATAGATATGTTGACTACATATCGAGCTTTAGTGGACTGCTACCAGAGATTAGTATGCTTTCATCAAGAGGGGAGTGATAGCTGGTTTTTCTATGGTGAGGGAGCGCGACCCCCGATGCCTTTGGTATCAGCTTTGAGAGCCTGTCGAGCTCTAGAGTCTGGCGGTGAAGGCTACCTTATCTATGCAGTTGATTTGTCCGCCAAGAGTATTGGGATAGAGAGTATTCCTGTTATGGATGAATTTTCAGATGTATTTCCTGATGAGATTCCGGGTTTTCCTCCTGTTAGGGAAGTCGAGTTTGGCATAGAGTTGATGCCGGGTACTTCGCCTATTTCTCGAGCACTGTATCGTCTGGCTCCGTCAAAGATGCTTGAGTTGAAGAATCAGCTACATGATCTTTTGGAAAAGGGGTACATTCGTCCTAGTGTATCTCCTTGGGGAGCTCCTGTTCTCTTTGTGAAGAAGAAGGATGGGTCGATGCGGCTGTGCATTGACTATCGGCAGCTGAATCGAGTCACTGTGAGGAACAAGTATCCTTTGCCTCGTATTGATGACTTGTTTGATCAGCTGCAGGGCACTTCAATTTACTCCAAGATTGACTTGAGATCTGGGTATCATCAGTTGAGAGTCCGAGATCAGGACGTAGCCAAGACTGCATTTCGTACTCGCTATGGGCATTACGAGTTTCTAGTGATGCCATTTGGTTTGACTAATGCGCCGGCTATATTCATGGATCTGATGAACCGTGTCTTCAGGAAGTATTTGGACACGTTTGTCGTGGTCTTCATTGACGACAACTTGGTGTATTTGCGTAATGCAGAAGAGCATGTTTCTCACTTGCGGTTGGTACTGCAGACTCTTCGGGATGAGCAGTTGTACGCCAAGCTGAGCAAGTGTGAGTTCTGGATGGATTGAGTGGTCTTTCTTGGCCATATCATATCCAGGTAGGGGATTTCTGTTGATCCAAGCAAGATTGAGGCGGTGCTTAATTGGTCGCGTCCGACGACGGTTGCTGAGATCCGTAGCTTTTTGGGTCTAACAGGATATTATCGTCGCTTCATTCTGAACTTCTCTCAAGTAGCTCGACCTTTGACGCAGCTTACCCGCAAGGGTGTGGATTTCGAGTGGTCCTCCGAGTGTGAGGAGAATTTCTGTGAGCTTCGACGGCGGTTGACTTCTGCGCCAGTGTTGGCATTACCGCCAGGATCTGGAGGATATGTGGTATACACTGATGCTTCTCTTCAGGGGTTAGGTTGTGTCCTGACTCAGAATGGGCATGTGATTGCATACGCTTCTAGACAGTTGAAGATTCACGAGGACAACTACCCAGTCCATGATTTGGAGTTAGCAGCCATTGTGTTCGCTTTGAAGATCCGGCGTCATTATCTGTATGGCGAGAAATTTGAGATCTTCACCGACCATAAGAGTCTCAAGTATTTGTTCACTCAGGCGGAGTTGAACATGAGACAGAGACGTTGGATGGACTTGCTTAAGGACTATGATTGCGAGATTAAGTACCATCCGGGAGCTGCTAATCTCACCGCTGATGCATTGAGTCGCAAGGTGCGACTATCCGCACTTCAGACTTGTTCGATGTCTAGTGCGATCAGTGACTGTTGTACTTCAGGATATACTTTCAAGCATAAGAAAGGTATGCAGGGTATCCAGATGTTTGCGATATTATCTGAGCCAGCGTTGTACTCGCGGATTCGAGATGCTTAGATGTCTGATTCGAAGACCCAGCATTTAACTCGTCTAGCTAACGAGGGTAGCTCGTCTGGATTTCACTATCAGTCAGATTGTTTTCTGTGTTTGTCTGGTAGGCTTGTGATTCCGCAGGATGTAGAGTTGCGAGAGGAGATTTTGTCTCAGGCGCATTGCACTAAGTTGAGTATTCATCCTGGGAGCAACAAGACGTACAAGGATCTACGTACTCGTTTCTGGTGGAAGGGAATGAAACGTAGTGTTTATCAGTTTGTTTCGAGATGTTTGGTGTGTCAACAGGTCAAGGCAGAGCACCGACGATCTGGAGGATTGCTTCACAGTCTGCCTATTCCTGAATGGAAATGGGAGTTTATCACAATGGACTTTGTGACCCATTTGCCGGTATCCCCGAGGAACTGTGATGCTATCTAGGTTGTGGTGGACCGACTCACCACGTCAACGCATTTCATTGCCTATAGCCGGGAGAACAATGTGGATCGTATGACTCGGTTGTATATTCAGGATATCGTTTGACTTCATGAAGTGCATGTGAGCATTGTCAGCGATCGGGACCCCAGGTTTACTTCTAGATTCTGGGGGAGTTTTCAGCGTGCGATGGGTACTACTCTCAGTTTGAGTACTGCCTATCATCCGGAGACTGATGGTCAGTCAGAGCGCACTATCCGTACTTTGGAGGATATGCTTAGAGTGTGCGTCATGGACTTTGGTTCAGCCTGGCAGGATCATTTGTCATTGATCGAGTTTGCGTACAACAACAACTATCATACTAGCATTGGGATGGAACCTTTTGAGGCGTTGTACGGACGACGTTGTCGTACTCCACTTTTCTGGGAAGAAGTGGGGGAGAGACAGGCTGAGGGACCGGAGTTTATCCAGCAGGCGGTAGACAATTTTGATCAGATCAAGAAACGGATTAAGATTGCACAGGATCGTCAGGCCAGCTATGCTAACACCAAGCGTAGGCCTTTGTAGTTCTATGTCGGGGAGAAAGTGTTTTTGAGAGTTTCACCTTTCCGCAGGATTCTCAAATTTGGCCTTAAGGGCAAGTTGTCTCCCAGGTTTATCGGTCCGTTTGAGATTTTGGAAAGCATTGGCGATTTGGCTTATCGACTAGCTTTGCCACCGCATCTTTCCAGTATTCACGATGTGTTCCACGTATCTCTGTTGCGGCGGTATGTGGTGGATGAGTATCATATTCTGCAGCGGTCTGAGGTTCAGGTGAGCAAGGATTTGACCTATGTTGAGAAACCTAATCGTATCCTGGATTATAAGGATAAGGTTTTGCGGAACAAAGTCATTCCTCTGATTTTAGTTCAGTGGCAGCGCCGAGGCTCTGAGGAAGCTATTTGGGAGCTTGAGGACAGGATGCGTGAAGACCATCCTGAGTTGTTTTGATTTCATTCTTAAACTTGTATCCAGTTGAGAACTCTGTAAACGTTTGATTTGAATAAAGAATGTTTCTGATTTCTGTATTACATTCAGTACTTAAGATCTGATTTCGAGGACGAAATATCTTAAGTGGGGGAGAATTTAGTAGCCCGTAACCAAAATCAGTGATTAAAGAATTAATCATATTTACTTGGGAAGGGTTTGAAAGCTCTGATGGCAGGATCGGAAGCTCTGAAGGTGAGTTCGGAAGCTCCGAAGGTGAGTTCGGAAGCTCCGAATAGGATCGGAAGCTCCGATCGAATTACGTCAGGCATGACGTGTGGCAGGATCGGAAGCTCCGATCAGGATCAGAAGTTCCGATCACCTCTATCTGAAGTCAACCACTGAGATTTTGACACGTGGTAGATAAGCGAGATCGGAAGCTCCGATGTTGGGATCGGACGTTCCGATCGAGGAAAGGATGTTCCGATCGTCGTCTATAAATAAGGGGTGCCGAGCTCACATTCGAGTGCACCAATTCCTCTCTTCTCTCTCAATTCCTTAGCCTTCTAACTCAGATCTAGGGAATTCTAGGCGTCTCGTGGGGAATCCGAAAGTGGCATAGCGATCCAGGCGTCGTAGCGGAGCTGTGGCCTAGTTTTGAGGCACTCGACATCAAAGGGCTAACGACGGATGAAGGTATAGCTTTTGCTTCCTATAAGTATTTAGGAGTATGCAATAGCTTAGTTAAGGCTTTTAGAGCACTATAATGATAATAGTATCATTTGGAAGTGTAGAGCAGACTATAGGCGTGGACCTAGAGTTGGTAGAGCTTGCACTGATTTGAGGTACGAAAGTACTGTTCGAGACATCCTGACTGAGTATGCATGTATTATGTGACTGCATGGTTTATATGTCATTGATTTATGCTGCATTCATTTGCATGCTGAGCTATCTCCTTCGAGATGTCTATTAGTAGGGTTGTACCCTATCCTGTTAGTGGATGGACTTCCATGGCTTTGGGTCCGGCATATCTACTGGTATTATGGTATGGGAGCCACCTCCTGAAGCGACGGCACAGCATGCTATGTACCAGGGCCCGGTCTGTCTCTGTTATCTGATCCTTGACCTCGTGTTTATAGGTAGTTCACTTTGCATGCATGTATACTCATACTCTCGTACTGAGCTTTTTATGCTCACGTCTCGTACTTTGTGTTTCTGGACACCCTATTCCATGGGGCAGGTTTGCGATTGGACGAGGCGGGTGGATCTAAGAGAGGCTAGGAAGTGGTTGGTCAGCTGGAGCTTCGCCTAGGTTTTATTTTGTTGTTATTTGGATTGATACAAATATTTGATTTGGTTGTATTATATTTGGGTATTTACAGATTCCTTTTCTTGGGATTGTATTAATGTTATGGTTTCCGCAGTTGAATTCTAATTACTGTTTTGATTAAGTTAATTGCATGTCTAAGTTCTATTTAGTAAGTGATCCGGTTAAGGGTCACTACACAAACATTGTTCCATTCGGATTATGTTAGCACTAGTGAACCAGCTCTATTTGGAGCTTGAGCAGCTGGATGTGAAAACTGCTTTTTTATACGGTGATCTTGAAGAAACCATCTATATGGAACAACCTAAGGGCTTCATACATAAAAAAAAACAGAATATGGTATGCTTACTAAAAAAATCCTTGTATGGCCTTAAGTAGAGTCTGAGGCAATGGAACGAGAGGTTTGATGAGTTCATTATTGGTATTGGTTTTGTGAGAAGCCAATATGACAGATGTGTCTATCTGAATAAGGATGAAGAGCAGGTTATCTTGTACTTACTAGTTTACGTTGATGATATTCTGATAGCAAGTACAAGTATGGCAGAGATATAATCCTTGAAACAATAGCTCAACTTAGAGTTTGAGATGAAATATTTAAGGGAAGAAAGGAGAATTTTGGGCATGGACATAATGAGTAACAAAAAAGGCAGGAGATTCATTTGAGTCAGAAGAACTATTTGAGGAAGGTAGTTCTGAAGTTTAACATGAATCAAGCAAAGCTTGTATAGACCCATCTAGGACAACATTTGAAGCTATCATCTACTCACTCGTTTGAAAGTGAAGAGGACAAGATGAAGATGACTTGTATTCCATATGCTAGTGGAGTTGGGAGTCCCATATATGGAATGGTATGTAGTAGGCCTGATTTGGCACATGCAATCAGTTTTGTTTCAAGGTTTATTACTAATCTAGGTATATATCGTTGGAAAACTCTTAAATGGATTCTCAATATCACATAAACACTACTGGGCTTGGGTTGAAGTTTGAGAAACAACAAGATGGAATTGATCCGGTGGTTGGATATGTGGATTCGGATTTTGCTGGGAATTTAGACACAAGGAATTCATAGACTGGATATGTGTTCACCTTTTTATGGCACAACGATTACTTTGAAGTCAAACCTGCAGTCAGTGATTTTATGTGATGTTACGTGTATTATGTGATTTATTTGCATGTTTTATATGTTATTATAGCATTTAACCAATTATTACAAGCGAATTTATTTGAGATAGAGTATTTTGAGATTCGCATAGACGGGACCGTGGACGAACGAGATAAAAGTTTCCATCGAAATTTATTTCTAATGTTTTTAAGGGTATTAAATAATTATTTTAAGACATATTTTTAATAGAATTATGAGTTATATATATATATATATATATGAATATTTAAAAGGTCATTTTTCACCAAATTAGGCCATTTTATGGACTTTTAGTGTACTTTTTAAAATAGGGCCTTATTAATTACAAAAATTAAGATTTTTATGATTTAAAATTTATGTTTTAAATATTATAATTAATGGGCTAATAGATTTAGGCCTATTTAACTAAAATTTTAAAGTCTAGCCCAAGTAGTATGCAAATATATATTATATCTTGGCCCATTCTCCTTCAACCATTTCTTTCTCACGCCCCCATCAGATTTCCTCACCTCTACAGCCGATACATACACACTCATGTTGGTTGATGAAAATTTGAAGGTTCTAAGCACCATTCGTCTCGGACAACCGAATACGCGACGGTTTTGTAGTTTCGAGCGAATAAATCGCAAAGGCACATTTGATTACTTTTTTGAACACCATATAAATCATATAAAACTATTTTTAAGATGAATGATCTGATTTTAGCATGTGTTTTCGGTTTTGTTTGTTGTTCATCATGATTCTCACTTTTTCATTCACATGGAATGGTTTTTGTTGAGTTTCTGGACTAGGCTGGGTTCGAGATTGCTGCCTATTGGTTAAGGGTCCTAGCTAGAGTACATATGGTTGGCTTGGGGTGGTGGCTCGACCATGGAAAGGGCTGGAACCAGCTCTGGCCGTGGCTCATCCTTGGAGGTGCAGATCGCGCAGCAGCTTGGTTGGAGAAAAAAGTTTTGGTTGGTTCATGCATGGTCTTTGGTGGGTCAAGGCTGGTCAGGTTAGGACCGGCAGAACCCTGAGGTAGTCCTGACGGTAGTGCACCATCCAGGGGTGGCTTGAGCTGGGTGGCCGAAGGGCCAAGGGAGAAGACGGGAGGAAGGTTGAGAAAAAGGGTTTGGTTGTGTCTTGTGTTTAAGAGGGCCATGTAAGGTCCAAAATCCACTAAACTCGCTCACGATAAATTTAAAATCATTTTAACGATTCTATACCTTTAAATTGTCTAAGTTATTCTTAAATGATATGATTTCATTATATGTTTATAAATTTTAACATTTTCGAGTAAGTTAACATTTTCACGGCGAGATTTTTTCTTGACTCACGGAACGAGACTAACCTATGAATGAGGTGTTAGTAAATGTTTTTTTTATTATTTTAAGTATAATATAGTTATGGTTTTATTTTAAACGTCGGGAAAAAATAATTTTAGTATTCTGAGTTGGGGCATGTTGGACTGAATATGTTATAAGTAGCCAACACATGTTACGTATTAATTTCTCAAATCCCCACTTAAATACCTCATGTCCCCCATCTTTACTCCTTTGTTCCCTTTTCCTCCCCTCTTTCACGTCACTTCATCTTTCATTTCCTTCTTCATTATTATTCTTCTTCCTACTGTTCCTCAAGTTCTTAAGGTGAGTTTAGCTTCCAAATTCCGTTCGTGCCAAGGTTAGCTCGTATCCGGAGTTCAGAATCAACTCAATATCCATTCAAGGAAAATTTTTAAAGCTTTTGAAACCACCATTCAAGGTATAATTATTTTGATATGAAATTATGTATGTAGAAGTATATATGCCTGATTATTTTTAGATTTTCAAGAGCATGAAATTTTGATGTTACGAAATCGTGAAACGTAAACCGTTCTTGACGAGTTTTGGAAGTATGGGTTGAGAATTTGCACCTTTTGATGCTTTGATGTGTTGTTGATGTTTTGATGAAATTTATTTCAAGCTTTATAGCATGGTAAGTATAAATTTCAGATTTTGAAGTGTTTTCTAAAAAAATTCATAGTTGGTTGTCGGTTGGAAAATAATTGGAAGAGCTTGGTACGTGTAATTTCAAGTTCAAGAAAAATGAGTTGTTTTGGTTCAAGCTTTGAAGATGATTGTTTTAATCTAATCCTCTTTGATTTTTAAAGTTTTTCAAGTATACAAATCAAATTTTTTAAGTTTTGATTGAGTATATTTGAATCGGAAAAAAAAGATCAAGAAAAGCCCGAAAATCACATTTTATTTCCCCTTTCGCCGCTTCCCAGAATTTTGGGCAGCAGCTGAGGTGAAGGGGCACCAAAAGCGCCATTTTCTGTGCCATTGCACCGGTCAAGCTGTCCAAATTTTTCTTCATTTCTTATTTTGAATCTTAAATTCATGTTTATGATATTTTAATGTGTTTTAAGTATTTTAAGATGATGTATTGAAAAATTTTCAAGTTTTACAACAAGAATGAAAAGAACGACTTACGTGGACCAATTACATTATGTGATGCATGTACATGTCTAAGTTTCA
Organism: Henckelia pumila; assembly: GCF_033568475.1. Lineage (NCBI taxonomy): Eukaryota > Viridiplantae > Streptophyta > Magnoliopsida > Lamiales > Gesneriaceae > Henckelia > Henckelia pumila. The sequence continues at coordinate 13,840,701 of NC_133120.1, forward strand.
TTCATGAAACCTGTGTTCAATATGAAAGTATGATTTTTAACATCTAAGACATTCATAAAGTTATTGAGTAAAGTTTTATGTTCATGAAATGAAAGTTAAGATGGAAATTACGATGTTTCAATGATGTTTCATGATGAATGATAAGATGATGAAATGATATGATGAATGATGTAATATGAAGCAGGATGACATGATATGATGATGCAAAAATATCTTGATGTCTTATGTGTCTTTGTGGTGGCAATACGGGATTCGGTCCTTCAGATTGGCCCCTGAAGGAGCCTTTCCAAATATGTGTTCACGGGTTGGATATATGTACGGGATTCGGTCCTCCGGAATGAGGCCCGGAGGAGCCTTTCCAAAGAACTAATTTTATGCGGCATAAGACCATATGCTTGTTGATCAACAGGAACTATGAATGTGCCCATTAGGAAGGTTTCCACAATTTCACATATTTCATCACCCAAAATGATAAGTCTTTATATTATGTATAACTCATGTAATAATTTTAAAAGTTTATCGATGTCACACGATTTTTATTTCATATTCTTGCTGAGTCTTTAGACTCACTATACTTGAATGGTGAAGCTAATGAAGATGACATGTATGCATACGTCGACGAATTCAAAACTGGGCATGAAGAAGAGCAAGGAGTCGGACCAGCGGGCGATGCATGAGTGTGCTACGTGTTGAGTGATTTGAAACTTTATGATGTATTTCTAATATTGAAATCAAGTTTTTATGGTTTGTGATTTCTTGTAGTGGAGTTACAAAACTCTTTGTAATAAATTTGTTGGTTATGTGTGTCTTTTATTATAAATTTTTTTTTATCATTTTTGCCTATTTTAAGATATGTTGTTGAGTAACATCCTTAGAATTTGGGGGGCGTTACAGATTGGTATCAGAGCGGTTTGCTCTGGGTTTTCTTGACGCACTCATGCATACACGACTCGAGTGCTCCGTCTTCAGGTCTGTAAGTTACGAGTTTACTTGATTATATGCATAATGATATGTTATGTTATGATTTAAATATGATAATAATCGTGACTGAGCGATGTGGATAATGTTGGACTTTAGGATCATGGCTTCTCGTAGGGGAAAAGGGAGTTTTTGCCCTCCCCAGGGATATAACTTTGGACCACCAGGAATATATCCAAATTCTTATCATCCCTGGTACCACTTGAGCAAAAACTCCCTGGGGATGGAAAAAACTCCCCTTTCCAGATGGGGAGAAGACCATGAGTATGGTCGTGGGCCCCCAGAGCTGAGGCCAGATGGGCCAGAAGCAGAGGGATGCACCTGGTCCATTACATGAACAATGGTTCCATGCTTTGGAGACTGTATTTGAGTTTGTGCAGCTCTCGGACATGGATTGAGTGAGATGTGCTACCTATGTTCCGCGATGACGCTCGTGTTTGGTGGAATGGAGCCAAAGTAGCGTTGAAGCTAACCACCCTTACTTGGAATGGGTTCAAGGATGTATTCTACGAAAAGTATTTCACAATGAGCACCCAAACTAGGTTGGCTAGAGATTTCTTGGAGCTCCGCCAAGTAAACATGTCGATTGCGGAGTATTTGAAGAAGTTTGAACGAGACAGATATTTCGTACCGATGATTTTTGGTGATCCTGCTGAAGAACTGAAACACTTTATGGAGAGATTGAACGCCTCCATCAGAAAAGATGTTAGGCTAAGTGGAGCTACCAATTACAAGGATGTCGTGGATGAAGCTGTGCTATCTAAAAAAGACAGGACTGATATGATTAAAGAATCACAGACAAAGAGGAACAGTGTATGTCCCCGAATTATTTAATTTTAATCCTAGAATATTTATTTTGGGAATATTTAGAATTTAGAATTAAATTCTAATATTCTTAAATTAATAAGGATTGAAATTGAATGTAATTTATTTTTCGAGGGACTGGATTGCAAATAGTCAAAAGTGCAGGGACTAAAGTGCAAATAAGATATAGTTATCATCAAACCCACTTGATTTCTTACCATTTTAACGTGTATTCAGTAGAAGAAAAGGGGGAAACGAACAGCAGCAAGAATCACGCCATTTTTTACCCTTGACACCTTCGATTTATTTTGATCCAACCGTCAGATTTCAGAATCGAATATATATCTGCGATCACCGCTCCGAGAGCTATGTTCTCGTATAAATTTTATTGAGTTTTCTTCTACTTGAATTTTATGTTGAAGATGGAGTTTGATTATTATGAGTTATATATGTTCATGAGCTAGTACCGGTTACGTATTCTCAGACGGATCAGAAAAAGACTGTTGTTCGGGATTCTTATGAATTTTAGAAGCTTTATTCGAAAACCTTACATTCTGAATTATGTTTGGTTGTGTATATACATGCTGATATGTTGGGGAATTATGATCTATATGACTTTTGGACTGAGTTGCATATGGTTTGGATCGTCGTTTTTAGCCGTTATGCCGCTAATTCCAGAATTTCTACACTTTTGAATTTTTTAGCTAGGGATGCTGAAATTGTTTTTGGAAGATGATATTCATTATTCCAAACACTATATTTCAGCTTTGTATCTAAGTTTGACGACTCGTGAAGTCAGATTTTGAATCGAGAAAGATTGAAGATGGTTTGAAGTAGTTTGATTGATTGACTTACAACGAATTCGAGTAGATTTTGATATATGTTCGTCATGTTATGTTTTCAGATTTGACGTGATTTCTGACTCTAAAATTGAAATGTATAAATGACAGCATATCCAGATGGGATAGAACACTCGAGATAGATATGATTCTCGAATATTCCCTTGCAAATCACATACTTGTTTTCTTATATGTCTTTATGTGATTTTGATGAGTTTGTTGCTTTTCTTGCTTACATGATTAGATGTTCAAGTTTATTTATAGTTTTTAATGCATACAGATTATGTTTCATTCATCTTGAACTCCAGCCTGAAAAGAACAGAGAGCTGAAAGGCCTAAAGTGTAGATGACGTTTGGAGGGCTATATTTGAGTGGCATGGAATATAGATTTACTTCCAGAGCTAGATGACTCACTATAGTTGCACCAAAGTCAGGGGAAATAAGATACTTGACGTCACCTCGATTGGGTGAGTTGGTGAATAGTTGATAATGTTATTCCCCGGGATCCCAATAACCGAGATTCTCTTGTTATTAGATTTTATAGCCTTCTTACGAAACATGCATTGCATTCATGTTTATTATCTCTCATGTTATGTTATTTATACTGAGAATTGTATTTCTCACCGGAGGTATCCGGCTATTGCTGTGTTGTATGTGTGCATGGCGATAGGTGGGGCAGGAGCTGGACAGAGAGGTCGTGAATAGCTTAAGATAAATTTATTAGCACGTGGTGACTTCGGGCTATGATTAGAGTTGTTGTCAAACCTTGTATTTATTTTAGTTGGATCTTCCTTGTTCATAGAATTAACCTTGTAGAACACTTGGTTATGTTTGTATCTAGCATGTGTATATATTTGGTACCAACTTTGGAAAGATTGAGATTACAATACATGTTTAGTTTGTGTTTTAATGTGTTTTTCCTTTAGAACATCATTTATGGCATGTATAGATGCATTCACATCAGAAAATCAACCAAGATCTGCAACAAAGCAGAAATTCAGCAGACCGGGCAGAACTCAGCTCACTCGAGCGCAGCCTGGGATCGCTCGAGCGAGCCAAGGGGGTCCTAGACCCGAGTGGTGCTAGCTCGAGCGCACCCTAGGCTCGCTCGAGCGAGCCAATCTCTTAAAAAAATTTGTTTTCAATTCTTGCATAATTGGTTGTTGATTATGAGTTAATGATGTTTAACTTCTAAATGCCCCTTAAGATGAGATTAGCACCCGAGGTCCCCAAAACAGGTGGTATCAGAGCCTAGGTTCTGTACTGAGATAGAAGTTAATGAGCGAGGTAGATTGAGTCTGTCTAATTTATATTGCATGAGATTACATGTTGTATCTGATTATGTGTTTTACATGTGAGCATGCTTTACTATTGCAAGAATTATGTGATTGCATGTTTATGTGCTTTCATTTCAAATACATGCTCTATGTGCAATAATACTCCAGATTATCCTCGATCAGAACCTGAATTCTCATGAGAACGCATGAGAATGCTAATCAGAGAAGGATGGAATAAATTGCAGACTATGATATTTTTTTATGCACTAATCTGTTTGACAATCAGATATGCCTCCTCGTAAAGCACCGGATACTAGACATACAGTGGCTATTACTCAGCCATAACAGCCGAATATACCACAGGCAATGGTAAAACGTCAGAATGCACAGGGTAGTACATTTGTTGATCCGATGGATGTGACTGCTACACCGATGGAGACTCTGTTGAAACTATTTCAGTCATTCAAACCGCCAAAGTTGAAAGGGACATAGAATTCAGTGGATTGTGAGAACTGGCTTGAGACATTGAATAGCTGTTTGAATCACTTGATTACTCAGATGATCATCGTATCAAATTAGTAGTGCATCAATTACATGAAGTTGCCAAAAGTTGGTGGATCACTACAAAGAAAGCATTATAAAATCGAGGTATGACTATCACCTGGGCTGTCTTTAAAACTGAATTCTATCAACGTTTCTTTCCAGTCTCCTATAGAAAAGACAAAGGAGTAGAATTTGCGAGTTTGAGACAGGATCAGCTGAACATAGAAGAATATGTGGCCAAATTTTCTAGCCTTTTGAAGTTTTCCCCACATATTGCATCAAGTGATGAAGCTATGGCAGACCAATTTATCAATGGCTTGAATGCAGATGTATTCACGTTGGTGAACAGTGGACGACCCAATACTTTTGCAGATGCGCTGAACAGAGCAAAGGGAGCAGAAGAAGTATTGTTGAGGCAGAGAGGATCACCTTTCATTCCACAGCCACCTCAACAGCCAGTATCAGCATCAGTGCCACATAATCTGCCACCGTTTCAGCAACCATCTCTCAGATTTGAGGGTGGAAGCATTGGCAGAAGGGATTCTAGATTCAGGCCAAAAGGTAAACAGTTTAAGAAGTCTGGTAGTAGTTCATCTAGTTCTAGTGGCCAGAGGCAGTATGGTGCAGGTCAAAGGTCAAGTGATTCAGGAGTGTTTTGTGGTATGTTTGAGGGACAACATGCTACTGATCAGTGCAGAGGAGTATCAGGTAGTTGTAATATTTGTCGCCAACTAGGTCACTATGCCAGAGTATGTCCCCAAAGACCAATAAAACGAGCAACTGGTGCAAGTTCTTGTCAACCAGTACCTCAGGAATAAAGGCAATCAGTACATTCATTTCAACCACAGCAACAGACCACAACAAGAGGAAGCCAGATTGTTACTCAACCTCCTAGGCAACAGTCAAGGGTATTTTCACTGACTGAGGATCAGGCTCAGGCAGCACTTGATGATGTCATAGCAGGTAACTGCTCTTTTTACGGTTATCCTGCTATTGTTTTGATAGATACAGGTGCATCACATACATTCATATCTGAGAAATTTGCTATGATGCATTCTTTATTGTCTGAGCCATTACCTACTGTTGTTTCTATTTCTTCACCTTTGGGTGAAGGCATTGTTTCTGTTAGACTGATTCAAAATTGCACACTACAATATGACGGGAATGTGATATATTTTGATTGCATAGTATTTGGATTATCAGATTTGATTGTATTATTGGCATAGGCATGTTAACCAAGTATAGGGTGACTGTGTACTGTTTCCAGAAAGTGGTCAGATTTAGACCAAAATTGACATATGAGTGGAAATTCTACGGTAAGGGTTCTTGAGCTAAGATCCCTTTGATATCTGTGTTATTCATGACCCGTTTATTACAAAGAGGGGCAGAAGGATTTTTGATTTCTGCAGTGCATGTATTGAAATCCATTCTAGCACTGACAGATATTCCAGTGGTGCATGAATTTGCTGATATATTTCCTGATGAAATTCCTGGTTTGCCTCAAGTTTGGGAAATAGATTTCAGTATTGAGTTAATGCCAGGTACGCAACCAATATCTAAAACTCCTTACATAATGGCACCTATTGAATTGAAGGAGTTGAAGGACCAGTTGGAAGATTTGATGGCTAAAGGGTACATTAAGCCGAGTGTTTCACCTTTGGGCACTCCAGTACTGTTTGTACGAAAGAAGGATGGTTCTATGTGGTTGTGTATTGATTATAGGCAGTTGAACAAGGCGACAGTAATGATTAAGTATCCATTGCCCCGAATCGACGACTTGTTTGATCAGTTACATGGTTTAGCTATCTATTATAAGATTGATTTGAGATCCGAATATCATCAGCTGAGGGTACGAGATGTAGATATCCCTAAAACTGCTTTCAAAACAAGGTATGGTCATTATTAATTTATTGTCATGTCTTTTGGTTTAACCAATGCTTCTACAATATTTATGGGATTGATGAATAGAGTATTTCCGAAATACTTGGATGACTTTGTCATTATCTTTATTGATGATATTTTAATCTATTCCAAGAATGTGCATGATCATGCTGACCATCTCAGAATCGTATTACAAATTTTGAGAAATGAGAAATTATATTCCAAGTTATCGAAATGAGAATTTTGGTTGCAGAATGTTGTGTTTCTTGGGAATATCAGGTGATGGAATTTCAGTGTATCCAAGCAAGGTAGAGGCAGTGATCAACTGGCCTAGACCTACATCAGTGCCAGAAATACGGAGTTTCATGGGCTTAGAAGGATATTACCGCAGATTTATCAGAGATTTTTCCAGCATTGCCAAGCCTATTATGCAATTGACTCAGAAAAATATGTCGTATGTCTGGACTGAAGCTTGTGAAGCTAGTTTCTTGGAACTGAAGAAGAGGCTTACCAGTGCAACTGCCTTGATGATTCCTTTAGGTACAGGTGATTTTTTTGTTTATTGTGATGCTTATCACAGGGGTCTGGGTTGTGTGCTTATGCAACGAGGTCATGTTATCGCTTATGCTTCGAGACAGTTAAAGCCACACGAGACTCGGTATCCTATCCATGATTTGGAGCTTGCCGCTATCGTCTTTGCATTGAAGATATGGCGACATTATCTGTATGGTGAGAAGTTTGAAATCTATTCTGATCATAAAAGCTTGAAATATCTGTTTTCGCAGTCAGAATTTAATATGAGACAACGTAGATGGCTATATTTACTGAAAAATTTCTATTGCGAGATTAAATACTATCCAAGAAAATCTAATGCAGCAACAGATGCCTTGTGTATAAAGGTATGCTCTTTGTTCTTATCTACTATAGGTGTATCTCAAATGGTAGAAGATTGTTGTATTTTCGGATTAGTATTTGAGATAGATATGTAGCCTATAAGAGTTTGTGCTATTAAAGCTGAGCCAGAACTGTTTATACGAATCAAAGAAGCACGGAAAGTTGATCAGAATATACAGAAATTGATTGAAATGGTCAGATCTGGACATCAATCCGAATATTAGGTCAGTGATGATGATGTTTTATATGGGAATAACAGACTTGTTGTTCCAGATGTTTCAGACTTGAAACAACAGATATTGAGAGAGGCTCACAGTAGTAGATTCAGCATTCATCCTGGTGGCAGAAAAATGTATAATGATTTGAAGATGTAGTATTGGTGGAAACAGATGAAGTCAGATATGACTGGTTTTGTGTCCAAATGTCTGAATTACCAACAAGTAAAAGCTGAACGAAAGAATCCAGGTGGTCTATTGCATAGTTTATCCATTTCAGAGTGGAAATGGGATCACATTTCCATGGATTTCGTTACACAGCTACCACGTTCATCCAGAGGTTGTGATGCCATTTGGGTGATTATTGTCAGATTGACGAAATCAGCATGTTTTATTCCGTACAGAATGACGTATAGACATGATCAAATGGCAGAAATTTACGTCAGAGAAGTGGTAAGATTACACGGTATACCTAAATCTATCATTTCAGATCGAGACCCTAGATTTACATCACACTTTCGGCATAGCTTACAACAAGCTCTTGGTACTCAATTGCATCTGAGTACAACATATCATTCTCAAACAGACGGACGGTCAGAGCAGACTATCCAGACACTTGAGGATATGCTTAGAGTTGTGGTGCTAGATTTCGGCACTACGTGGCAAGATTCATTACCACTTGCTGAATTTTCTTATAATAACAGCTATCAGACGAGCATTGAAATGCCTTCATTTGAAGCAATATACAGAAAGAAATGTAGATCATCGTTGTACTGAGATGATATTTTAGAAACACTTGATATTGGGCCTGATATGATTCATGAAATGACTGAAAAAGTAAAACTGATTTAGAAGAGAATGAAAACAGCTCAGGAAAGACAAGCAAAGTATGCAAATATCAGACGACGACCTCTATCTTTTGATCAGGGAGATAGAGTAATTTTGAAGATTTCTCCATTTATAGGTACAGTCAGATTTGGCAAGATAGGAAATTTATCTCCACGTTTTATTGGTACATACGAGATTATCGAGAAGATAGGCAATCTTGCTTATCGACTCGCTCTTCCTCCATCCTTGTCTGGTATTCATGATGTATTTCATGTTTCTATGCTGCGGAAGTATCAGTCTGATCTTTTCCATATTCTTCAGCCTAATGAAGATGAACTTGACTAGACTCTTAGCTATTATGAGCAGCCTATGCAAATTCTTGATCGCAAAGACAAACAACTCAGAAACAAGACAATTTAGTTGGTCAAAGTTCAGTGGAGTCGACATGGCATTGAAAAAGCGACTTGGAAGACTGAGTCAGATATAAGATGGAGATTTTCAGAGTTTTTTCATTGATGTGAGTTCTTATTATGTTTTCTGTTATTTCATTATCTTATGTGTATACATACTGCTTATACAAATTGCTTATGACTTCGAGGATGAACTCATGTCTTAGAGGAAGAGAAATGTAAGACCCGAGATTATTTAATTTTAATCCAAGAATATTTACTTCGAGAATATTTAGAGTTTAGAATTTAATTCTAATATTTTTAAATGAATAAGGATTGAAATTGAATGTAATATATTTTTCGGGGACTGAATTGCAAATAGTCAAAAGTGCAGAGACTAAAGTACAAATAAGCTATAGTTATCATCAAACCCACTTGCTTTCTTACCATTTTAACTTGTAATCAGCAGAAGAAAAGGGGGAAACGAACAGAAGAAAGCATCACACCATTTTTGACCCATGACACCTTCGATTTCTTTTGATCCGGCCGTCAGATTTCAGAATCGAATATATATATGAGATGATTGCTCCGAGAGATAAGTTCTGGTATAAATTTTATTGAGTTTTCTTTTACATGAATTTTATGTTGAAGATGGAATTTGATTATTATGAGTTATATATGTTCATGAGCTAGTACCGATTACGTATTCGCAGACGGATCGAAAAAAGACTGTTGTTCGGAATTCTTATGAATTTTAGAAGCTTTATTCGAAAACCTTCCTTTCTGAATTATGTTTGGTCGTGTATATACATGCTGATATGTTGGGGAATTATGATCTATATGACTGTTGGACTGAGTTGCATATGGTTTGGATCGTCGGTTTTTCGCCGTTATGCCGCTAATTCTAGAATCGCTACACTTTTGAATTTATTTAGCTAGCGATGCTGAAATTGTTTTTGGAAGATGATATTCATTATGACAAACACTATATTTGTAAGGCCCGGGATTAATTAAAAATTAATCCAAATTTAATTTGATTTTAATTCGAGTATATTTAATTTGGGAATATTTAGAGTTTCGATTTAAATTCTAATATTCTTAAATTATTTAGGATTGAAATTGAATTAAAATAAGGGTCGAGGACCAAATTGCAAATATTGAAGAATTGAGGGACTAAACTGCAATTTTGTTTGAAGTTATCAGATGTTATTTGAGTAATCAGCATGTATACGTGTATCTCACATGTTTATTCAGCACTTGGAATAGAGCAAAGCCGAGAGCCTATCTTTTCATTTGATTTGATCTTTGAATCCTCATAACTTTTGCTCCGGATATCCGATTTTAATTCCGTAAATTGTTCTGGAATCCTTACGACGAGGGATTCGATCTCTTGTAAGTGTTATGACGTTTTTGTGAGGTTTCATGAACAGAGATCAGATTTTATGGTTTGATTATGTTCTTGAGATTCTATTGCTCGTATATTCGAAACCGGATTGAATAGCTTATGTTATTTGTACCCAACCATGAATTCCATCTTATATTTGATATGTATAATGGTTGGTATGAAGATTTAGATGCTTTTTATTGAGTTAGATGCACGTATTAATGGTTTTGAAGATAGAATTGATGTCGATATTTTGTCGGTTACCGATTTTCAATCGCTACGCCGTCGAATCGTGTTTTGAAGCTGTTTTGATAGCCTATGTTTGAGCTGAAGTCTTTATCTAGTTGTTAAGAATGTTATAGCATTTTTATTCTTCAATTTCAGTCAAGTTTGAATGGCCAACGAATCAAGACGTCAACTTTGTACCGAAGAAGTTGATTGAGGTTTGAAATGAGTTTGATTGACGATCTTAGGATGTTTTCGACTCGATTTCGATACGATAGATTGGCATGAAGTTTGATATATGTGTATTTGATGTATTTTTCAGATTTGAAGAGTTCAGAATCGAGATAAACGAAGGTATAATGACGACATCACGAGTTAGGGACTTTGAAACTCAAGAACGTCTATTCTGGAGTTGGCCCGTAAAAACCACATACTTGATTTGTTTTGATTTATGTTTTGATGTTGTCGATCAATCTCATGTAGTGGATCTTTGAGTTTGAGTCGATATGATAGTATATTGAATTGATTCTATGCCAAGGTTGCGGTTAACCTTATTTTCTAGCCCGGAATGGCTACGATACATGGATATCCATGCCAAGATCGTTTACGAATCTTGATGGCAATGAAGTGATATGAATCAATTCTTATTGAAGCGTTGATTACTCTATTTGTTGAGTCGAGTTTTAAATAGAGTTGATATGATTGATTTAACGCTTTCTATATATGTTGGTTATACTGTCAATTATTTTTCACCGGAGTTTATCTGGCTGTTGTCTTGTTTTGTATGTGTGCATGACAACAGAGAGGGCAGGAGCTGATCAACGATGTCATTGACAGGTGGGAGAGAGTCTAGCATGTGAGGACTTGGGTTGTAGAGGAAGTTTTGAACTCTAGAAGCATTAAACCTTATAACTTGTTGGTTTTGGAATACATGTATGAAACTTGAGATAGTTATGTAGTTTACCGATCTTTAACGATTTGTTCGATGTAATAAATGCATGTATAAATGCTTGAGACCCTGTTTATATGTAGATGCAAGTTTCAGATCTTTTAAACCATGCCTTGTATTGATTTTGGTGATGAGAATTGATGGTGCACGATTTTGACAGCAAAAACTTTGATCTGCTGATTTCTGGAATTGGAGCCCGCTCGATCGGGTGAACTTGACCGATCGAGCGAGGCCTTTAAAATGAAAAACAGAGAACTGTAATCTTGGGCTCGCTCGATCGGATGAATTCAACCGATCGAGCGAGGCCAAAATTGTTTTCCATCCGAGAGCTGAGCTTATGTGCTCGCTCGATCGGGTGAGTTTACCCGATCGAGCGAGACACTGTTTAAAAAAAATATTTTTTTTTACTTTGCTCTTGGTTTATTTAATTGATATTTAATGAATGTTAATTATTCATTAATGCCCTAATATGAGATTAGTAATTCGAGGTCCCCACAACAGGTGGTATCAGAGCATAAGTTTCTCGGACTGAGAATACATGAGCGGGGTAGATCGAGTCTTTTATTTTGATTTATTTATTGCTTTCAGACTTGTATGGTAAATGATTTATGGATTAGAGATATTGAATTGTCACATGATGTTGTGATAATTTGCGAAGAATATGCCGTACAGTGTTTTGAAGTATATGCTATCTGATTCTCTGATTGAAGTAATATCTTGTATTGAATGAGTATGAATCAGAACTCGATCTTTTGAGAAGGCATAATTGTGTTAATCAGAGACGGACTGAAATAGATTTATTATATATGTGATTGAATTGTGCACTAATATCCTTGATTATCAGATATGCCTCCCCGACCAGCACCGAGAGTTAGACAGACATTGGCAATGAATCAGCCTGAACAGACAAATGTTGCACAGGTTCCAGTGATAGCAACTGAACAGGGACAGGGTAGTACTTCTACTGATGAGTTTAGTGATGCTAATCCAATGGAAAAACTTCTGAAACAATTTCAGTCATTCAAACCGCCGAAGTTGCACGGAACAGAGAATGATGTGGAATGTGAGAATTGGTTGGAAGATATTGAGCAATTATTCGAGTCCCTCGACTTTACAGATGATCGTCGTGTTAGACTTGTGATTCATCAACTACATGGCCTTGCCAAAAGTTGGTGGATAGCGACGAAGAGAGCATTGGAAAATCAATGTACTGTTATTACCTGGTCTGTATTTCGAACTGTTTTCTATCAACGGTTATTTCCTGTTTCTTATCAAAAGGACAAGGGAGCGGAATTCTCATGTTTGCAACAGGGCCAAATGAATATCGAAGAATATGTTGCAAAATTTACGAGTTTGATGAAGTTTGCTCCACATGTCGCTATCAGTGACGAAGCACAAGCCGATCAGTTTATTAATGGATTGAATCCTGACGTGTTTACACTTGTGAATTCGGGAAGACCGAATACCTTTGCCGATGCTCTGAATCGAGCAAAGGGTGCAGAAGCAGGAATACTGAAACAACAAAGAGCTCGGTTTGTTCCCCAGCCAATGAGACAACCTCAAGAGCAGCCAAAGATTCCACCACCACCTCGATTTGATGTTGGAGGGAGTAGTAGTGGTAAGAAAAATTTTTTCAAGGGCAAAGGTAAACAGTTTAAACGCCTTGGTAGTAGCTCTTCTAGTTCAATTGGATCTAGACAATTCAGAGGTGGACCGAAATCCGGTACTTCTGATGTTATTTGTACCAAGTGTGGAGGATGTCATACCAATGAGCAATGCCGAGGAGTTTTTGGTACTTGTTATATATGCAATCAAACTGGTCATTTTGCAAGGGTATGCCCACAAAGAGGTGCTGGAAATGCACAAGGTGCTGGATCATCTTGAACCGTGACACAGCCAGAGAGGCAAGCAACCTCGGTGCATTCATTTCAACCCCAGCCATCAACGCAGAGCCGTACTGGAGGAATTCAAGCTGGGAGTCAGCCACAGAGGCAACAAGCACGAGTGTTTGCACTGACTGAAGAGCAAGCACAAGCGGCACAGGAAGATGTGATTGTAGGTAATTGTTCTCTTTATGGTTATCCTGCCTAAGTCTTATTCGATGCTGGTGCGTCGCATACCTTCATTTCTGAACAATTTGTTACATTGTATTCATTGCCTGTTGAGTCATTAACTACTGTGGTGTCTATATCTTCACCGTTGGGAAAGGGTATAATATAAGTGAAGTCTGTTAGAAACTGTGTACTACAGTATGAAGGTAATGAAGTTGAGCTTGACTGTATTGTTCTTGGTTTGTCTGATTTTGACTGCATAATCGGTATTGATATGCTAACCAAGTACAGAGCAATAGTTGACTGTTTTCAGAAGATATTGAGGTTCAGACCAATGATGGCTGACGAATGAAAATTTTATGGTAAGGGTGCTAGATCTAAAATTCCCTTGATATCTGTTATTGCTATGACTGATTTGTTACAGAAGGGAGCAGAGGGATTTTTTATCTATGCAGTTGATGTGTTGAAGACTAGTCCAAAATTAACTGATCTACCAGTGGTGAATGAGTTTGCAAATGCATTCCTTGACGAGATTCCGGGATTGCCACCGTTCAGAGAGGTAGACTTCGGTATTGAATTGATGCCAGGTACACAGCCGATATCAAAAGCACCGTACCGAATGACACTGATTGAACTGAAAGAACTGAAAGACCAACTCGAAGATTTTTTGGCCAAAGGATATATCAGACCGATTGTATCCCCATGGGGTGCTCCGGTATTATTAGTTAGAAAGAAAGACGGATCGATGAGATTATATATTGACTACCGACAATTGAACAAAGCAACGGTAAAGAATCGTTATCCTTTACCTCGTATAGATGATTTATTTGATCAATTGCAAGGTTCGTCGGTATATTCGAAGATTGATCTATGTTTCAGTTATCATCAATTGAAGGTTAGAGACGAGGATATTCCTAAAACTGCATTTAGAACAAGGTATGGCCATTATGAATTCATAGTCATGCCTTTTGGTCTAACGAATTCACCAGCAGTTTTTATGGGATTGATGAATAGAGTATTTCAAAAATATATAGACGACTTTGTGATTATCTTTATCGATGATATTTTGATATACTCTAAGAATATGTGTGAACATGCTGATCATCTTCGAATTGTACTGAGAACATTAAGAGAAGAGAAATTGTATGCCAAGTTATCCAAATGTGAATTTTGGTTGCAGAGAGTTGTTTTTCTTGGTCATATAATTTCAGGAGATGGCATTTCAGTTGATCCGAGTAAGGTTGAAGCTGTGATTAGTTGGCAGAGACCGACATCTGTGTTAGAAATTTGTAGTTTTATGGGTTTAGCCGGTTATTACCGTCGATTCATTCGAGATTTTTCATCGATAGCGAAGCCTATTACACAGCTTACATAGAAGAATGCACCATTTAGTTGGTCTGAGGCATGTGATAGAAGTTTTATTGAACTAAAGAAGAGATTGACTATAGCGCCGGTTTTGAAAATCCCTACAGGTACTGGTGATTTTGTTGTTTATTGTGATGCTTCTCACCAGGGTTTGGGATGTATTTTAATGCAGAAAGGACATGTTGTCGCTTATGCTTCTCGACAACTGAAACCACATGAAGTCAGGTATCCGATTCATGATCTTGAATTGGCTGCAATCGTCTTTGCATTAAAGATCTGGAGACATTACTTATACGGCGAGAAGTTTGAAATCTTTTATGATCACAAAAGTCTGAAGTATTTGTTATCACAATCTGAATTGAATATGAGACAACGACGATGGCTTGATTTATTGAAGGATTTTGATTGTGAAATCAAATACTATCCGGGGAAATCTAATGCAGCAGCGGATGCCCTAAGTAGAAAGATGTGTGCTTTATCCTTGTCTACGGTAGGTGTATCTAATTTGATTGAGGATTGTTGTATTTCTGGGTATGTATTTGAGACAGATAGAAGGCCAATGAGAGTTTATAAAATCAGTGCTGAGCCAGAATTATTAATTCGTATCAAAAAAGCGCAGAAAGCTGATCAGAATGTACAGAAATCAATTGAAATGATCCGATCAGGACATCAGTCTGAGTACAAGGTTAGTGACGATGATATCTTGTATGTGAATAACCGAATAGTTGTTCCCAATATTACAGACTTGAGACAGAATATTATGAAAGAAGCCCATTGTAGTCGCTTCAGTGTTCATCCTGGAGGCAGAAAGATGTACAACGACTTGAAGAGTCAGTACTGATGGAAACAAATAAAGTCTGATGTGACTGAATTTGTATCAAAATGTTTGAATTGCCAACAGGTGAAAGCTGAAAGAAAGAAACCAGGTGGCTTATTACAGAGTTTATCGATTCCTGGATGGAAGTGGGATCACATTTCCATGGACTTTGTAACGAAGTTGCCACGATCATCTCGAGGATGCGATGCTGTTTGGGTGATCATCGACAGATTGACAAAATCTGCATGCTTTATTCCTTATCGAATTACTTATCGTCATGATCAAATGGCAGATCTCTATATTCGAGAAGTGGTAAGACTACACGGTGTGCCAAAGTCGATTGTATATGATCGAGATCCGAGGTTACTTCGCACTTTTGGCATAGTCTACAAGAAGCTCTAAGTACGCGCTTACAATTGAGTACTGCTTACCATCCTCAATCTGATGGTCAGTCTGAACGAACTATTCAGATGCTTGAGGATATGCTGAGAGCTGTAGTACTTGATTTTGGGGCTACATGGCAAGATGCTATACCACTCGTGCAATTTTCGTATAACAACAGTTATCATACGAGTATAGAGCTGGCACCATTCGAAGAAGTATATGGGAAGAAGTGTCGATCGCCTTTGTATTGGGATGATGTTTCTGAGGTACCTGAGTTAGGGCCAGATATGATCAGACAAATGACTGAGAAGGTGAAACTGATATAGCTGTTGTGAAAAATTACTCGCAAGCATACGAGTGTCAAGTTTTAGTAAAGTGAAAGAGAGAGTGTCGATCCCACAAGGAATAATTTGAAAATATTCAATACTTGCAATTAAAATAGTCTTAATTTTATTTAGAAAATTAAACTTTAGAAGGGTAATGACAAAGTAAATAAATAGAGAAAATTGAAAAGCGCGCACAAACACAATCCTTTAGAGATTATCAATCAAAGAAAAATAGTCTAGAGGTTTGATTTCACCTGGTCTCAACAATATTCAATCTCAATCAATCTATTTTCATGAATTCATTTACATTAATAACCAAGAACACATAGATTATACTATTTCCCTCTCCCGAGTATCAAATAGAATGTATCAATTACAGATAGATTTCAATATCCCTATAAAAATTCTACTTGTAATGATATGTGTGAAACAATGTTCTTTTTATGTTCTATTAAAGTTATAAGCTCTCCCGAGTCATATAAACAATTAAAAGTGTGAATTCTATTGATCATATTCTAAATCCCCTCTCCCGAGTGCCGGATTCTGAATAAATATGACAAATCAATTTATGGCCAGTAAATTGAAAAGAATATCAAACCTAGAATCACAATTAATTTAGAAGAACTCGATTCATAAAAATCAACAATTCATAAATATGTCTTGACCAGGCTACATCGACCTCTAGACTTAAAAAGTTTAGTTCATAATAAAATTCATAGCAATATAAATCATGTTCAGAAATTCAAACATAATTCAATCTCAAAAGAAATAAATAAAGTAAAGATAACAAATCTGAAGTCTTTCTTCCGTGTCCGGTTGAAAAGTCTTTGTCTTCGTCTTCGTTCCAAGCAACTCCAAATCTCGATAGAATCTTTAACAAATTTTCTCTCAAGATTATTTTTGTGTAGTGGCCGCTTCCTCTCCCTCATTAGGTCTGAAAAACCCTTAAATATACCCTTAAGATTCGTCCAAACACCTTCCAAAAGTATCCAAAAAATCTCAAAATTAAACACAGCACTTCGTCATACAGACTACGACGCGCGGGCGCACCACAGGAGAGGCGGGCGCGCATAGTACACTGTCTCAGACACTTAATAACTCGACTTCATGCGCGGGTGCACCACACCAAGCGCGGGCGCGCATAGCTTCCTATTGAAAAATTTTTGAGTTTCACTTCAGTTGACGCGCGGGCGCACCACGACAGGCGCGGGCGCGCATAGACGTCTGTCCAGTTTTCTTCAAACTACGAACCATCTTCGCTTGCTTCTCTCTTTACTTGACTTCTATGATTTCTTCTATCATACATTCATTATTTCCTGTAATTCCTGACATCCAACAAAAACAACAACAACTTCCACATAATACAGCTCTAAACCAAGCAATTATCCAATAATATCAACACAAATTACGTGCACAAAAGGCACTTATCAAATTCCCCCAAACTTAAATGTTAGCTAGTCCCGAGCAAAAATCATTTAAGCCTCAAACACAAAACACTAACTATTCCACTCAACAAATCAAGACCAACCAAGAAATACTATGAAACAATGGCCTTAGCAAAATATTCAGAAAATTTCATCCAATCATATCAAACTAACATTTTTCAAACACAAGTTAGTTACCTCCAAAACTTACAAATCCCGCAACTCACGTGCAAAATACTCTTATCTAACTCAATTCACACATTCATAGATCAGGAGGACTTTAACAGGTGAAAGGATCAAACACAGGATAATTACTTTTGAAACCCACGCAAAAATCAGGTTATTTCACAAAAGAAACTTGTGTGCGTGTTTCGGTCAAAAATTCATATTCATTAAGAGTGTCAATCAATCATCCATAGGCTAGATTTTCGCAACCCTTCTTCACTAGTATATTGGGCAACTGAGACTCGGTCAATAGGACTTAATTGGCTTAAAATGTAAGGTCTGGATCATGGCTACAAATGAAGGAAAAGAATTAAAAATAAGGAGTAATTCATATTCATGCTCAATCTAACTTCAACTCCTTTTTCATTCACAATTTCACATTTTTTCTTCTTCAATTCACTTCAATTTTATTTTATTTTTTTTTTACTACTACCTCTTTGCATCTTTTCAATTCATCATCACACCATTCCATTTTATCACAAATAAAACTAGGAGCATATCACAATTTAGCATTCAATTTACTCCCTTAAAGGTAGGAATTAGTGTATAAGCTATCGGGTAGTCAATGTAGGACCTTGAAATAATCACGAATGGGGGTATAATCACACGTTTACATGCATGCCATTCGATTTTCAGATAAAGCTCAAACAAGGTACTAGGGATGAAATTAATAAGGTAGCTTGAAAGGCTCAAACGAATTCAGAAAAAAAATGCCTAAATCATCCCTAATCTCAGTATTGCCCGTATTGCGCCTCAAAGGGTGTCCGAACTAGTTCTAGACAATCTCAATTCACAAGTAAATCACACAAATTTTAACCAGTGCAGAAAAGAAATAATCATCAACAGAAAACGATGATTTTCAACTCAGATCACGTACCTAAATTACTCATGTATATCTTGTGAAAGCTCAAAGGGAAACTAAGGATACAATACTTCCAATAAAAATCAAGCCCAAAAATCTCAAGAATTGCCTCATTCACTTCTATGTTTGTATGTTTTAATTCAGACTTAAGCAAAAGCACAGAATGTATAGGGATTCATTCATCTAAGTGGTATACTGATAAAAATTCTTTTAGTTCAATCATGGAGTAAAGCTAAAAAAATTCATTTGCATCATTGGCCAATGTATTTTCATTTCTTTCATGGTTTCTTGGATGTAACTCACATTCACTCAACAATTCACCCTTTCACAACCTCACAAACTAATCCAATCTCGCAAATGCATCCCACCACTACACAATATAGAAGACTGAACACAATAAACAGAAACAAAATAAAACAAAACACACAAAAAGGAATAAAAACAAATTCAGCACTTTGGAATCACGAAGCCAAATCCCCCCAAACTTGGTACAATCAGTGTCCTCAATGATTTAAACAAGAAAGAAATAGGACATGTACCACAAACTACGACCGTCAGTGGTCGTCGCTATCATCACTCATATCGTGACTATCAATAGTAGGTGTTGGGTTTGAAGTACCAAAAGCAGGTGGCCACTGAGGAAAAGGGGGAAAAGGATGAGCCGAACTCGCCGCTTGAGGAAATTGGTGGCTTAATGCACCAGTGAATCCCATCATGTAATCTATGAAAACGTCATGTCTTTGCTGAAAGTGATGGAATTCTTGACGATGTTGGCGCAAACCTTCCTCAATGGATGTAACCCGCGCTTCCAAAGAAGGAGGCGTCGCAGACTGTGATGCAGAAGCTCGAATAGCAGCAGCTCGAGCATTGAAAGATCTTCTAGCCGCACGTTCTCTTTGTTCACTAGCATATTGGTGGCGAGAGGACGAAGAACCACCGGGTATGAGAGCCGTGGGCTTCAAAAACTCTTCAGTCGGGCTCCAATCAACCCTCACTGCTTCACACAAATCAGTAATAATGGAAGGCAAAGCAAGGCCCCCCCTTGATCGACCAGTAAACACATTTTGAATTGTCTCTTGACAGATACGGCCCAAATCCATAGCCATTCCTTCCACGATGCAATAAATAAGAATCGCCCTTTCACGTGTGACCTCATGATCATGGTCTGTGGACTTCAGTCGAGCACAGACGAGAGCGTACCATCTCTTGGCATCACTTTTCAAATCAACATTTCGCAACTTGGAAGGTTTAAAATCACTTCCCAATCTCCACACAGCTCCCTCGACAAAGATAGATTGGATAATAGCATCATAATCAATGTCCCCAGATTGATATGCCACATACTCATCATTATCTATTGGCGGAATCTGAAAGAGAGTATTAATGGCAACCGAATCAAATGGCACCATGTGTCCTCTGACTAATACATTGAAGTCAACATGTTTAACTTTCAGATTGACATAAAACTCTCGCACCACTGAAATAACAGCTTCTTGAGGCTGCTTAAAAAATTGAAGCCATTGACGCTGTATCGCCTCATCCCCGACATTGCATCTAATAATTCCATTTGGCTCAAAACCAACGGTAGTGTCAAATCCTCTCTCAGGCAAAATATTCTTAGAAAGCAACTCTTGATAATTTGCTTCGGTCTTTGGATTCCAAAAACGATGATTATCAAAATCAGGGGTGGAAGATGAAGATTCCCCCAACTTTGTTTTCTTCTTAGGAGCCATAAATCAACCACTTGGGAGGCACAATAGGAACTTGCAATTCACAAGAACAATTCAACAATCTTGATACCCACAACTAATAATTCCAGTCACCCCACCTCTACACTTCAATGTAACAACTACGACAATCAATTCACCCCACGAAATGACAAATCCACTCCAAAAGCTCCTTCCAGTTCAAGAACCCAATAAACAGAAAAGTGGGCACACACGTGAACAAAGAACTTACCATTGGAGCAAGAGAAAAATCCACAATAACCCAGAAACGTATAGCCTTGCACCAAGCTTGATGCCTCACCCTTGAACGAGAAGTTAGATATTAGAGGAAACGAAAATATATAAGGTAGAGAGGACGAATTGAGAGAAAAGAACAAAAATATAGAGATAAAAGGGAAAAAAAATTACAATAGAAGAAGAGATGGAGAAAAAACGGCATTTTGGAGAGAAAAGAGTTGGAAGAAAAGGAAATATAAGGTAAAAATAGAAAAGGGAATGAGAGAAAGAGGGGAAGAAATCGGGCAATAAGTTCAGGCGGGGCGGGCGCGCGTCAGGAACGGCGGGAACGCATAGGGCACTGCTCATGTTCTTTTATTCGTAAAGCGACGCGCGGGCGCGCCCTAGTGACCAGCGCCCGCGCATAGCACTCTGTAGAACTGCACTTGTGTTCATTTATTTCGGGCGCGGGCGCGCCTAAAGTGAAGCAAGCACGCATAGTGCACTGTAAATAATTTTGAGATTGGCATTTCTTCACGCGGGGGCGCGCCACGGGAGAGGCGGGCGCGCATAACCGTCTGGACCAGTTCTTCAGTTGTAATTTTTGGTACACGCGGGCGCGCGTGACATTTTGGAAATGGTTCCTAAAAATGAAATAAAGTAAGAAAAAAATAACTAACAAGGAAATGACAAAATGCAAAGCAGAAACCGAAAAGACAAAATTAAAACTAAAAGGACAAATGGGTTGCCTCCCATTTAGCGCTTGTTTTATAGTCCTCAGCCGGACTTGCACCAGTTTTAAGCCGGGTCTGTGAGGAGAGTACTCTCAGTACTTCGTACTTCAGTACCATGATAATGTTTCACCCTTTGCCCATTCACTTTGAATATTCTTCCATCTGTACATCGCAGCTCAATCGCACCGTGCGGATATACCTTCTCCACCATAAATGGTCCAGACCATCTGGACTTCAATTTTCCTGGAAACAATTTTACACGGGAGTTAAATAACAATACTTTCTGACCTGGTTCGAATTCGCGAGGTACAATGTTCTTATCATGCCACTTCTTTGTTTGCTCCTTGTAGATCTTGGCATTCTCATATGCATCATTTCGAAACTCGTCCAATTCTGTCAACTGTAATTTACGTAACTCCCCCAATGCTTCAATATCCATATTCAGCTTCTTGACCTCCCAAAATGCTTTATGATCTAACTCCAAGGGCAAATGACATGCCTTACCAAACACCAACCTATACGGTGACATCCCAATCGGTGTTTTAAACGCAGTGCGGTATGCCCATAATGCATCATCCAGCTTGAGTGCCCAATCTTTTCTATTCGTCTTCATCGTCTTCTCTAATACTTGCTTGATTTCTCGGTTAGAAATTTCCGCTTGACCATTGGTTTGCGGATGATATGCACACGCCACCTTATGCCTGACACCATACTCAGCGAGCAAGGTATTAAAAATTTTATTACAAAAGTGCGTACCTTCATCACTGATTATTGCTCGTGGTGTCCCAAACCGTGTAAAAATGTTCTTCTGCAAAAATTTTACTACAACACGAGCATCATTAGTAGAGGTGGCAATTGCTTCCACCCATTTCGACACATAATCCACTGCTAATATGATATAAGTGTAGTCAAAAGAAGGGGGAAAAGGACCCATAAAATCAAACATCAAATAATTCAACTTCTAAAATGTTTGTGAGGGGTAATTCATGCTTTCTAGAAATATTTCCCGTTCTCTGGCACTTATCACATGATTTCACTAAGGTATAACTATCTTTAAATAACGTAGGCCAATAAAAACCAGATTGTAATACCTTAGCGGCAGTTCGGGTGGCTCCAAAATGTCCTCCATAGGGAGAGGAATGGCATTGTTCCAAAATTTCAGCTGCCTCTTGCCCCGCCACACATCGTCTAATCACTTGATCAGCACAACATTTGAAAACATAGGGATCATCCCATAAATAGAACTTAACGTCATGGAAAAACTTCTTCTTTTGATGTCAATTCAACTCTGGAGGCATAGCACCAAAAGACAAAAAAAAATTCGCTCTATCAGCAAACCAAGGGGTATAGGAACTTACCTCAAAGATCTGTTCATCCGGAAACAGTTCCTTTATGCTTTCCTCCTCCTTCACGTTCTCTAACTCCAATCTCGGTAAGTGATCTGCAACTTGATTTTCACTTCCCTTCTTATCCTTGATTTCAAAGTCAAACTCTTGTAACAGTAGGATCCACCTTATCAAGCGTGGCTTAGCGTCCTTTTTGGCAAACAAGTAGCGAATCGCTGCATGGTCAGTATAAACAACTACTTTAGTACCAATTAAATATGGACGGAATTTATCAAAAGCAAAAACTACTGCAAGCATCTCTTTTTTTGTAGTAGTGTAGTTTTGCTGGGTGGCATCCATGGTGCGGCTGGCATAATATATGGCTCTGAAAATCTTATCTCTCCTCTGGCCTAATACAGCGCCCACTGCATAGTCACTAGCATCACACATAAGCTCAAAGGGCTCCTTCCAATCCGGTGCAATCATGATGGGTGTTGTGGTCAACGCTGTCTTTATCTTTTCAAAGGCCTGCAAACAATCATCAACAAAAATGAATGTAGAATCTTTTTCAAGTAAATTACACAGGGGTTTTGTGATTTTAGAAAAATCCTTGATGAAACGCCGATAAAACCCTGCATGGCCTAAAAAACTTCTGATGCCCTTTATGTTCTTCGGAGGTGGAAGCTTCTCAATTGCAACCACTTTAGCTCGATCCACCTCTAATCCATTGGATGACACTTTATGTACAAGGACAATGCCCTCTTGAACCATAAAGTGGCATTTTTCCCAATTTAGCACTAAATTCTTTTCCTGGCACCTCTGCAAAACAAGAGACAAATTATGCAATCAATGATCAAAAGAGGTACCAAATACGGAAAAGTCATCCATAAAAACTTCCATCACGTCCTCCACCATATGCAATAAATGATCAAAAGAGGTACCAAATACGGAAAAGTCATACACCACTGAAAAGTTTCAGGTGCATTACACAATCCAAAAGGCATCCTCCTGAAAGCAAACGTGCCATAGGGACACGTAAAAGTAGTCTTCTCCTAATCCTCTGGTGCTATAGCAATTTGATTATAACCTGAATACCCATCTAAGAAGCAGTAATAGCAATAACCAGAAAGTCTATCAAGCATTTGATCAATGAAAGGAAGTGGAAAATGATCCTTACGAGTAGCTTTGTTCAACTTCCTATAGTCTATACAAACTCGCCAGCCAGTTACTGTACGTGTGGAGATTAACTCATTATTTTCGTTTTTAACTACAGTAATCCCACCCTTCTTAGGCACCACTTGAACCGGAGATACCCAACTACTATCAGAAATAGCATAAATCACTCCCGCATTCAGCAACTTTAAAACTTCTTTCTTAACTACCTCTTTCATGGTAGGATTCAACCACCTCTGATGATCAACATAAGGAGTATAAGACTCTTCCATCAAAATTTTATGCATGCAAATTGTTAGACTAATACCCTTAATGTCAGAAATTGACCACCCTAAAGCAGTTTTAAATTTTCTCAGAACTCGCAACTATTTATCTTTTTCTACAGCAGACAAATGAGAAGATATAATAACAGGACAAGTAGAATTTTCACCAAGGAATTCATAACATAGGTGCGCAGGCAATGCTTTCAGATCATGAGTTTCAGGAGATACCTCAGGTGCATGCACTATATTACAATGCTTCAGATTCCTTAGAACTCACCATTTTTTCTTTCGGAGCGCAGTCTAGGAATATTTTTTGTTCATGTAACTCCCAATCTTCTTCCTTATCAACCACCTCGTCCGCCACCAAACACCTTTCTAGTGGGTCAGTACTTCCTGCACATGAAAAGGAATTATAAGAATTAACAATTTCAATTCTCTTACATGTAATCACCTCGCTTGGCCCCCTCATGGTATGATAAATGTTGAAAATCACAGCTTCACCACCAACGCGAAGTGTGGGCTCTCCTTTATGGACATCGTTCAGTGCGCGTGCAGTATCTAGAAAGGGTCGTCCAAAGATCAAAGGAGTTTCTTCATCTTCATCCATGTCTAAAATTACGAAATCTGCGGGAAAGATGAACTTGTCGACCTTCACCAAAACATCCTCCACAATACCTCGAGGATATGTGAGACTCCGATCAGCCAACTGTAAAGTGATGGTGGTTGCCCTGACTTCTCCAAGCTCTAAAGTCCTGTAGACAGAAAAAGGCATCAAATTAATACTTGCTCCTAAATCACATAACGCTCGATTAACTTTAGAACCACCAATAAAACAAGGGATAGTAAAACTCCCTGGATCCTTAAGCTTTTGTGGCAATTTTTTCTGCAGGATTGCACTACACTCTTCTGTCAAACTCACCACTTCATTGTCTTGCAATCTTCTCTTCTTGGACATTACATCTTTGATGAACTTTGCATAGTTAAGCATTTGTTCCAAGGCATCTGCAAATGGAATATTGAAGTGTATCTTCTTAAAGATATCTAGAAACTTGGAAAATTTCTCATCAAGTGCCTTCTTCTTAAACCGCTGTGGGTATGGAAGTTGTGGCTTTTACATCGGTTTAGAGTCAGATTCCTTCTTGGGCTCTTCAACAACAATTTCTTCAAAGTCAGATTCCTTCTTGGGCTCTTCAACAACAATTTCTTCAGCCACTGGTTCTTCTACTTCTTTTTCTCCGCGCTTCTCTTCAGCTTCTAAATTCTTCCCACTTCTTAACTCAACTGCTTTGCATTGTTATTTTGGATTCACTTCAGTATTGCTGGGAAACTGCCCTCTGTTTTGATCCTTCAAAGCATATGCAAGCTGTCCAATCTGTGTCTCCATGGATTTCATCATAACTCCCAAACTGCACATGTGTGTCTACATGCTGTCCATTCGAGTTTCAGTCCTCGACATTCGCTTGTTAGATTCAGTAACAAATGTAGACACCACATCTTCCAACGATGCTTTACCTTCCCCTTGATTTGTGTTGAATCCCGGATTGGCATAAGAAAAGTTTTCACAGTTACGTAAACCAGGATGATAAGTATTAGGAGGAGGGTTACCTCGATAATTTCCATAGCCTCTGGGATTGATATATTGAGCTTCCTCAGGTGGATGAGATTCTTCTATGGCAACTGATACACCTGCAGGTTCTGCGATATTCACCTTGTTCAGAGAAGCAACTTGTGTACTCAACGCAGATAACTTTGCAGTAATGGATGTAAGCGGATCCACACTGTACACTCCCTTCTTGACTCCCGTATGTTCAGATGGCCATTGATAACTATTGATAGTCATCTGTTCCAGCATATCATAAGCCTGAACGGGGTCCTTGGCAAATATGGTACCTCCAGCAGCAGAGTCCACCGACATTCTTGTATGCGTATTTAATCCATTGTAGAAAAACTCTATTTCTTCCCAATCTGCAATATTATGATTAGGAAAACGCCTTAACAAATCTTTGTACCTTTCCCATGCCTCATATAGCTGTTCTGAATCATGCTGTTGGAAGGTACTGATCTCAATCTTCAGCTGGGTTGCTTTGGATGGTGGAAAGAATTTCTCTAAGAATTTCACAGCCATGCCTTCCCAAGTTGTTATGCGTCCTAGCGGCAATGCCTGTAGCCAACTCCGTGCCTTGTCCCTGAGAGAAAAAGGAAACAAACGTAAGCGTATTATATCCTTAGAAACACCATTTATTTTAACAGTATCAGTAATCTCTAGAAAAGTGCGCAAGTGTAAATGAGGATCAGCAGTGGCAGTTCCATTGAATTGGTTCTGCTGAACCATGTTAATTAATGTCGGCTTCAACTCAAAGTTGTTGGAATTTATTTTCCCTCGAACGATTCCAGAATAGTGAGCCTGGATCGTCGGCCTAAAATGATCTCTAATTGGCACCAAGGGCAATTCATTAACATTTTCTTCAGCCATGTTAAGTTTTTCTTCTCTCCTAGCTCTTCTCAAAGCAAGTGCAGTTCGTTCAATCTCTGGATCAAAGAGCAAAGAATTCGCACTTTGAGATCTTCGCATAAAATGAAATTAAGAACAATAACAAATTATTAGTAATTAAATTAAAATAAATAAAAGCTCTAAATTAAATCTTCGACTAATTGGTAACAAGACTAAAAAATAATCAAAATTATTCCCCGGAAACGGCGCCAAAAACTTGTTGTGAAAAATTACTCGCAAGCGTACGAGTGTCAAGTTTTAGTAAAGTGAAAGAGAGAGTGTCGATCCCACAGGGAATAATTTGAAAATATTCAATACTTGCAATTAAAATAGTCTTAATTTTATTTAGAAAATTAAACTTTAGAAGGGTAATGACAAAGTAATTAAATAGAGAAAATTGAAAAGCGCGCACTAACACAATCCTTTAGAGATTATCAATCAAAGAAAAATAGTCTAGAGGTTTGATTTCACCTGGTCTCAACAATATTCAATCTCAATCAATCTATTTTCATGAATTCATTTAAAATTAATAACCAAGAACACATAGATTATACTATTTCCCTCTCCCGAGTATCAAATAGAATGTATCAATTACAGATCGATTTCAATATCCCTATAAAAAATCTACTTGTAATGATATGTGTGAAACAATGTTCTTTTTATGTTCTATTAAAGTTATAAGCTCTCCCGAGTCATATAAACAATTAAAAGTGTGAATTCTATTG
The DNA here is from genome assembly GCF_033568475.1 of Henckelia pumila. NCBI lineage: Eukaryota > Viridiplantae > Streptophyta > Magnoliopsida > Lamiales > Gesneriaceae > Henckelia > Henckelia pumila. The sequence goes on from NC_133120.1 coordinate 13,868,015, forward strand.
ATCATATTCTAAATCCCCTCTCCCGAGTGCCGGATTCTGAATAAATATGACAAATCAATTTATGGCCAGTAAATTGAAAAGAATATCAAACCTAGAATCACAATTAATTTAGAAGAACTCGATTCATAAAAATCAACAATTCATAAATATGTCTTGACGAGGCTACATCGACCTCTAGACTTAAAAAGTTTAGTTCATAATAAAATTCATAGCAATATAAATCATGTTCAGAAATTCAAACATAATTCAATCTCAAAAGAAATAAATAAAGTAAAGATAACAAATCTGAAGTCTTTCTTCCGTGTCCGGTTGAAAAGTCTTTGTCTTCGTCTTCGTTCCAAGCAACTCCAAATCTCGATCGAATCTTTAACAAATTTTCTCTCAAGATTATTTTTGTGTAGTGGCCGCTTCCTCTCCCTCATTAGGTCTGAAAAACCCTTAAATATACCCTTAATATTCGTCCAAACACCTTCCAAAAGTATCCAAAAATTCCCAAAATTAAACACAGCACTTCGTCATACAGACTACGACACGCGGGTGCACCACAGGAGAGGTGGGCGCGCATAGTACACTGTCTCATACACTTAATAACTCGACTTCATGCGCGGGCGCACCACACCAAGCGCGGGCGCGCATAGCTTCCTGCTGAAAAATTGTTGAGTTTCACTTCAGTCGACGCGCGGGCGCACCATGAAAAGCACGGGCGCGCATAGTCGTCTGTCCAGGTTTCTTCAAACTACGAACCATCTTCGCTTGCTTCGCTCTTTACTTGACTTCTATGATTTCTTCTATCATACATTCATTATTTCCTGTAATTCCTGACATCCAACAAAAACAAAAACAACTTCCACATAATACAACTCGAAACCAAGCAATTATCCAATAATATCAACACAAATTTCGTGCACAAAAGGCACTTATCAACAGCAACGAATGAGAACAGCGCAACACAGACAGACCAGATATGCGAATGTACGACGAAGGTCGTTATCTTTTGATCAGGAAGATAGAGTGTTTTTGAAGATTTCACCGTCCAGAGGCACCGTTCGTTTTGGCAAACGAGGAAAATTATCTCCGAGGTATATTGGGTCGTACGTGATTCTCGAGAAGATAGGCAATCTTGCTTATCGACTCGCTCTTCGTATGTCTTTATTTATAATACATGATTTCTTTCATGTATCAATGCTAAGGAAGTATATATCTGATGCGTCTCATGTGATTCAATCTAATGAAGCTGAGTTGGATGACACTCTTAGCTATTTCGAGCAACCTATTCTGATTCTCGATAGAAAGACAAAACAACTCCGAACGAAAACCATTCCATTGGTGAAGATTCAATGGAGTCGGCACGGAGTTGAAGAAGCAACTTGGGAAGTTGAAAAAGACATGAGACAGAGATTTCCTTACTTATTCCACTGATGTGAGTTCTTATTCAGTTTTCAGTTATTCTTTATTCTTATGAGTATACAGAATGCATATCTATACTGTTTATGATTTCGAGGACGAACTCATGTCTTAGTGGGGGAGAAATGTAAGGCCCGGGATTAATTAAAAATTAATCCGAATTTAATTTGATTTTAATCCGAGTATATTTAATTTGGGAATATTTAGAGTTTTGATTTAAATTCTAATATTCTTAAATTATTTAGGATTGAAATTGAATTAAAATAAGGGTCGAGGACCAAATTGCAAATATTGAAGAATTGAAGGACTAAACTGCAATTTTGTTTGAAGTTATCAGATTTTATTTGAGTAATCAGCATGTATACATGTATCTCACATGTTTATTCAGCACTTGGAACAGAGCAAAGCTGAGAGCCTTTTTTTTCATTTGATTTGATCTTTGAATCCTCATAACTTTTGCTCCAGATATCCGATTTCGATTCCGTAAATTGTTCTGGAATCCTTACGATGAGGGCATTGATCTCGTGTAAGTTTTATGACGTTTTTGGGAGGTTCAAAATCAGTTTATGAAAAGAGATCAGATTTTATGGTTTGATTATGTTCTTGAGATTCTATTGCTCATATATTTGAAACCGGATTGAATAGCTTATGTTATTTGTACCCAACCATGAATTCCAGCTTATATTTAATATGTATAATGGTTGGTATGAAGATTTAGATGCTGTTTATTGAGTTAGATGCACGCATGAATGGTTTTGAAGATAGAATTGATGTCGATATTTTGTCGGTTATCGATTTTCAATCGCTACGCCGTCGAATCGTGTTTTGAAGCTGTTTTGATAGCCTATGTTTGAGCTGAAGTCTTTATCTAGTTGTTATGAATGTTATAGCATTTTTATTCTTCAATTTCAGTCAAGTATGAAAGGCCAACGAATCAAGACGTCAACTTTGTACCGAAGAAGTTGATTGAGGTTTGAAATGAGTTTGATTGACGATCTTAGGATGTTTTTGACTCGATTTTGATATGATAGATTGGCATGAAGTTTAATATATCTGTATTTGATGTATTTTTCAGATTTGAAGAGTTCAGAATCGAGATAAACAAAGGTATAATGATGACATCACGAGTTAGGGACTTTGAAACTCAAGAACGTCTATTCTTGAGTTGGCCCGTAAAAACCACATACTTGATATGTTTTGATTTATGTTTTGATGTTGTCGATCCATCTCAGGTAGTGGATCTTTGAGTTTGAGTCGATATGATAGTATATTGAATTGATTTTATGCCAAGGTTGCGGTTAACCTTATTTTCTAGACTGGAATGGCTACGATAGATGGATATCCATGTCAAGATCATTTACGAATCTTGATGTCAATGAAGTGATATGAATCAATTCTTATTAAAGCGTTGATTAATCTATTTGTTGAGTCGAGTTTTAAATATACTTGATATTATTGATTTAACGCTTTCTATATATGTTGGTTATACTGAGAATTATTTCTCACCGGTGTTTATCCGGCTGTTGTTTTGTTTTGTATGTGTGCATGACAACAGAGAGGGCATGAGCTGATCACCGACATTATTGACAACTGGGAGAGAGTCTAGCATGTAAGGACTTGGGTTGTAGAGGAAGTCTTGAACTCTAGAAGCATTAAACCTTAGAACTTGTTGGTTTTGGAATACATGTATGAAACTTGAGATAGTTATGTCGTTTACCAATCTTTAACGATTTGTTTGATGTAATAAATGCATGTATAAATGCTTGAGACCCTGTTTATATGTAGATGCAAGTTTCAGATCTTTTAAACCATTCCTTGTATTGATTTTGGTGATGAGAATTGATGGTGCACGGTTTTGTCAGCAAAAACTTTGATCTGCTTATTTCTGGAATTGGAGCTCGCTCGATCAGGTGAACTTGACCGATCGAGCGAGGCCTTTAAAATGAAAAACAGAGAACTATAATCATGGGCTCGCTCGATCGGATGAATTCAACCGATCGAGCGAGGCCAAAATGGTTTTCCATCCGAGAGCTGAGCTTATGTGCTCGCTCGATCGGATGAGTTTACCCGATCGAGCGAGACACTATTTAAAAAATATATTTTTTTTCCTTTGCTCTTGGTTTATTTAATTGATGTTTAATGAATGTTAATTGTTCATTAATGCCCTAATATGAGATTAGTAATCCGAGGTCCCCACAATATTTCAGCTTTGTATCGAAATTTGACGACTCGAGAAGTTAGATTTTGAACCGAGAAAGATTGAAGAAGGTTTGAAGTAGTTTGATTGATTGACTTACAACAAATTCAAGCAGATTTTGATATATGTTCGTCATGTTATGTTTTCAGATTTTACGTGCTTTCAGACTCAACATTGAAAGGTATAAATTACAGCATATCCATATGGGATAGAACACTCGAGATAGACATGATTCTCAAGTATTCCCTTGTAAATCACATTCTTGTTTTCTTATATGTCTCTATGTGATTTTGATGAGTTTGTTGCTTTGCTTGCTTATATGATTAGATTTTCAAGATTCTTTATAGTTTTTAATTCATACAAATTATGTTGCATTCATCTTGAACTCCAGCCTAAAAAGCACAGAGGGCTGAAAGGCCTAGAGTGCAGATGACGTTTGGAGGGCTATAGTTGAGTGGCAGGGAATGTAGATTTACTTCCAGAGCTAGATGACTCACTATAGTTTCACCAAAGTAGGGGAAATAAGATACTTGACGTCACCTCAATTAGGTGAGTTGGTGATTAGTTGTGAATGTTATTCCCCGGGAACCCAAGAACCGAGATTCTCTTGTTATCATATTTGATAGACTTATTTCGAAACATGCATTGCATTCATGTTTATTATCTCGCATGTTATGTTATTTATACTAAGAATTGTATTTCTCACCGGAGGTATCCGGCTATTGCTGTGTTTTGTATGTGTGTATGGTGAAAGGTGGGGTAGGAGCTGGACAGAGAGGTCGTGAATAGCTTAAGATAAAGAGATTAGCACGTGGTGACTTCGGGCTATGATTAGAGTTGTTGTCAAACCTTGTATTGATTTTAGTTGGATCTTCCTTGTACATAGAATAAACCTTGTGGAACAATTGGTTATGTTTGTATCTAGCATGTGTATATTTTTGGTACCAACTTTGGAAAGATTGAGATAGCAATACATGTTTAGTTTGTGTTTTTCCTTTACTACATCATTTATGGCATGTATAGATGCATTCACATCAGAAAATCAACCAAGATCAGCAACAGAGCAGAAATTCATCAGATCGGGCAGAACTCAGCTCGCTCAAGCGCAGCTTGGGCTCACTCGAGCGAGCCAAGGGTGTCCTAGACCCGAGTGGTGCTCGCTTAAGTGCACCCTAGGCTCGCTCGAGCGAGCCACTCTCTTAAAAAAATTGTTTTCAATTCTTGCATTCTTGGTTGTTTATTATGAGTTAATGATGTTTAACTTCTAAATGCCCCTTAAGATGAGATTAGCACCCGAGGTCCCCAGAAATAGCTACAAAGGAAGAGACCAGCAAGGACCTAGTAGAAAAAGGACATACCAAGCTCCACCCCAACACCGACGATATCAAAAACAACAACATCGAACTCAAGGACAGCAACATCTGGAAATTAATGCCCCAAAGCCAACCAATGTGCCAGTAATTTGTCAAAAGTGCGGGAAGTCTTGCTCAGGTCAATGCATGAAAGGAACTAGTGTATGTTTTCTATGCAAACAACGTGGACATTTTGTGAAAGATTGCCCTCAGTCCAAAGGACCGGTAAAGGTCCGAGTGTTCACCATGACTCACGAGCAAGTGGACCCAAACTCAGCCATTGTCACAGGTATGGTTAATGTTTCCAGTATTCCTTCTCATGTTTTAATTGATACTGGAGCCACACATTCTTTCATATATGTTGATTTTTTGAATAAATAGGTAATGGTACCGGATAAGTCAGTTTCAGGGTTTAGTGTATCCTTGCCTTCAGGGGAATAATTGAGTAGTAACTTGATTATCAGAGAATGCAGTATACAGATGCAGGGTCATGAGTTGCATGCTGATCTTATTGTCCTGAATATGGCTAACTTCGACGTGATAATTGGGATGGATTGGTTGCCTCAACACGAGGCTACCATAGACTGTAAACGGAGGACGGTTTCCTTGAAAATTAAGAATGGCGAATTGTTTCTATTTTATGCCTCACTGAGGAAGAGTTCGTCTCCTATGATTTTAGCAAGTAAAGCCTAGAAATTCATAAACAAAGGGTGTACATGTTATATAGCAAATGTTAACTATGATCAAGATTTACCTCGACCGAAACTTGAAAAAATTGAGGTAGCGAGAGATTTTTCAAAAGTATTCCCTGATGATATTGCAGTATTACCTACAGCTAGGGAGGTAGAATTTGGGATTGAGTTGATTCCCGGAACCCAACCAGTTTCCAAAGCACCGTACAGGTTAGCACCGACTGAAATAAAGAAATTTAAGGAGCAGCTACAAGAGCTACTCTATAAAGGCTTCATCAGACCAAGTGTATCGCCTTGGGGTGCATCGGTGTTATTTGTCAAGAAGAAAGATGGGTCGATGAGACTATGCATCAATTACAGAGAGTTGAACTGAGTGACGGTGAAGAACAAATATCCATTGCCGAGAATAGACGACCTATTCGATCAGTTGCTGGGATAAGTGGTATTATCAAAGATCGATCTAAGATCGGGCTACCATCAGTTGAAGGTGAAAGATGAAGATATTCAGAAAACGGCTTTCAGGACTCTTTATGGCCACTAAGAGTTCTTAGTCATGCCGTTTGGAGTTACCAATGCACCGGCAATATTCATGGAACTTATGGGCAGAGTGTTCCAGCCTTTCTTGGATCATTTTGTCATAATATTCATAGATGGCATTCTGATTTACTCTCATAGTTTTGATGAGCATTGTCACCAAATAACTACGGTTTTGCAGATTCTAAAAGAGAAACAGTTGTTTGGTAAGTTCAGTAAGTGTGAATTTTGTCTTGAACAGATTGCATTTTTGGGACATCTAGTTTCAGCAAAAAGAATAGAGGTTTATCCATCGAAGATTGAATAAATTCGAAATTGGGTTACTCTAAAGAATGCTACAGAGATTCAAAGTTTCTTGGGATTAGCAGGCTATTATAGGAGATTCATTCGGACTTCTCTAAGATATCTTTGCCACTGACAACATTGACCCGGAAAATTGTGAAGTTTGAATGGTCTAATCAGTGTGAGAAGAGTTTTCTGGAATTGAAGGAAAATTTGATGACATCACCAGTGCTAGCAATACCAGAAGGCACCAGTCAATTCGTAGTTTATACAGATGCTTCCAAGAGTGGACTAGGGGTTGTTTTGATGCAAGACGACAAGGTGATAACATGTACATCCCGACAGCTGAAGATTCATGAGAAAAATTACCCCACCCACGATCTTGAATTGGCAGCAGTTTTCTTTGCATTAAAAATATGGAGACATTATCTGTATGGTGAAAGATGTCAAATTATCACTGATCACAAAAGCTTGAATAATTTTTCACCCAGAAAGAATTGAATATGAGACAGAGATGGTGGCAAGAATTGGTGAAAGATTATGAATGTGACATTAGCTACCATCCGGGTAAGGCTAATGTAGTGGTTGATTCTTTGAGTCGTAAGTCTGCTACCTTGAACCAATTGACAACTCAAAAGGAGTTGATTGTAGATTTTGAACGAATAAAATTGGAAGTAGTTGAGCCAGTGAAGGTTTGTGCTATATCAGCTTTGACAGTAGTTCCAAGTTTTCTTGACAAGATTCAAACAGGTCATTATTCAGACCAGCAATTGCTAAGTTGGAAACATAAAGATGAAGCCAAATGTGGTGCATTGTATACAGTGAAGGATGGGATTGTGCAACACAAAGGGAGAATGTGGGTACCAGCAGTAGATTCACTGAGGAAAGATGTGATGACTGAGGCCCACACTTTGTCGTATTCCATTCACCCAGGGAGTACAAAGATGTTCAAGGATTTAAAGATGCTATACTGTTGGCCAGGTATGAAAAAAGACATCGTTAAGTTTGTTAAAGAATGTTTGACATGTCAACAGGTGGAAGTTGAACATCAAAGGCTAGAAGGACTTCTGAAACCATTACCCATTCCCACATGGAAATGGAAAGATGTCACTATGGACTTCGTGGTTGGATTGCCAAATACACCACGGGGAATGAATTCAATATGGGTGATAGTTGACAGGTTGAAAAAGTCAGCTCATTTCCTACCAGTCAGAAACAACTTCTCGATGAATCAATATGCAGAGTTGTATATTCGAGAGGTAGTCAGATTGCATGGAGTTCCAACAATGATAGTCTCTGACAGAGATCCCAGTTTTACTTCGAATTTTTGGAAGAGTTTACATCATGGTTTGGGAACGAAATTGACCTTCAGTACTGCTTTTCATCCACAGACAGATGGAAAATGTGAATGAGTGATTCAAATACTGGAGGATTTATTCAGGGCTTGCATGAGTGACTTTGGAGGAAATTGGGAATCTAAGTTGCCTTTAGTGGAGTTCGCATACAACAATAGTTATCAAACCACTATTGGGATGACTTCTTATGAGACATTGTATAGGAGGAATTGTAGGACTCCGTTGCATTGGGATGAAGTTTGGAAAGGAGCTGTATTAGGACCAGAAATAGTGCAGCAAATAGTCGATATTATAGCCAAGATCAAGGAAACTATGTTGACAGCACAGAGTCGCCAGAAAAGCTATGCCAATCAGAGGCGTAGGGATTTGGAGTTTGAGGTAGGTGACCATTTTTTCCTGAAATTTTCACTGTGGAAATGAGTCATGAGGTTTGGAAGAAAGGAAAGCTGAGCCCAAGGTACATAGGACCTTTTGAAATCCTAGAAAAATTTGAGGCTAGAGCGTATCGAGTAGCGTCGCCTCCTAATTTGGAAGGAGTATGAAAGGAATTTTAATTCCTTGATATTCTCGTACTTAAGTTGTAATTAATATTTGTTTTTTCTTTATAGAAAAGTTAAAATAATTGGCAAATATTTTGTGTATATTTCAAAAATCTTGAGAAATATATTTGCCATGCTTAATCATGACTTGATAAGGTATTTATTAGATATAATATTATTTGATATTATCAAGATATGATTTGTTAGATTTGATAGTGTTTTATTTCTACTTAAACATCTTTCCTTATTCGTGTAGGACTCTATCTAAGGAAACCTTCAAGACTTGGATGCTAATCTATAAAAGGAGGTTTCACGCACAAGAAAAGTAAGGCTTCAGAACTACAATTCTATGCGCATAGACTGAAGAATTCCATTGAAGAATTAAAAGATTATGAAGCAAGGTTTTGCAACCTTCGTTGTTGCTTGACCCCGTGTTGCCGTTAGTGTTGAATACATTGAAAACAACAATGTGGGAATTGTGTTGTTTGAAGATCTTTACTGTCTCTTCAATTTAGGCTACGGGAGTTGCATCTAATTTTTTTTACTTTGATTTATTTAGGATGCAAGTTTGATTTCTCAATTTTTTGAGGAATTTAGTATTTATTGATTTTTCATAAAATCACTAGTATCGCTTTGTAAAACTGATCTTACGTTTTCTAGTGATATTTAGCCCTAAGGCACCCGCACGAATTTTTATACTCGTGCAAAATTATTTACTTGTGTTTTATTTATGCTTTAAATTTCCGCTGCACTGTGTTGTTGTTGGTGTTACAACACCAAGTACAACACTTCCTGTTTTCACAAAACAAACCACGTACACTGTTTATTTCACGTGGCATCAGAGCCACCACTTGACTTTACTAAGTGAGTTCTGAAAGAGTGGGTGCCCGGTTAGCCAACTTGTGGCTAAGGGCTTTTGTGACTCTATGTATAAACAATCTTTTGTTTAATATAATTTGCACTTTTATAATGACATTGACTTTATCTTTCTTCATATTGTTATATTATGATATACTATTGTTGTTTTGATAAAGACCTTGAATATACTATAGTGTATGTAAGATGTGGTAGCACATGGGAATGGCTATCATGAAACACATCTTATAGTCACTGTATATTCTAAACTGTTCCTAGTCAATTGAGCCGTCTGCAAATAAGGATAAGGATCGCTCGAGATTTAGACTAGCATTTGCGATGCCGAGTACCACGTTTCATTGGTATGGAACATAGAGATGTTCAAAGCATGCAAATGGATATTCATATGATGAATGATTGAACTACCCTATTCGGACTTTCCAAGTGGTTATCACTTATCAAGTGGATAAAGTCCGCGGTTTTGGTTGTACACCATTAGTCCTTATTACTTGAAACATCATTGAGACTCTATATGCTAGTACTTTACTTTGACTCGTTTACCGACTCTATTGGGGTCATCAGGTGTCGGGATTGGGTACAGTTACGACACATATAGGAGTCGATGCTTTGTTGTCAAGGATTCACCACATACTTGCGAGTGTGGATATCCTATACGATCTGAGGAGATATTAGTGTGACGAATCTCTGGCCAGAGTACATGATGTGTTTTAGGCACTACAAGAAAAACGGCCAAAGACAACGCTTTTTCCGCGTTGTTAATGTCCCCAAAAAAGCGTTGTCGTAGCCAGTGTTGTAAAAGACCACGCTCAAAGACAACATGGAAAAAGCGTTGTCGTTTCTGGAAAAGACAACGCTTTTTTAAGCGTTGTCGTATCTAAAAACGACAACGCTTTTTCCGCGTTGTCTTTGTCACAAAAAAGCGTTGTCGTAGTCAGTATTGTGAAAGGTCGCGGTCAAAGACAACGCTTAAAAAGCGTTGTCGTTTTGAGCAAAGACAACACTTTTTCCACCTACGACAACGTTTAAAAAGCGTTGTCTTTTCTCAAATAAAAAACAAAAAAAAAATTAATTCACAAATTTTCAATATTATCACTCAATATTCAAAATTTTTGAAAATTAAATCTAATATACAATATTTCAATATTATAAATCATTCAAATATAACAAAAATCATTCAAATATAACAAATAATCGAATTCTTCATGTTCATCTCGGCCATGTCAAAGTTCATGTCTTATCACTGCAAATGGTAGTTGTTGATCCCATAGTTTCACAAGCTGAAATCCTACGCACTGTAGATCAATTTGTATCAGCAATTTATTGAAGAATACAATATCAACACTGAACAAAGCCTGACAGAGAACCATAATTAATGACATACCAAGGCCTTGTCAGCCATCATTTTCTTCATTGAGTACGCTAGAAATTAAAGAGAAATCAAGCTCATGAATACCAAGATTGGAGATGGGAAAATGGTAGGTGGCTGATAACAGACAACTTAATGACACACTTACGTCAAGGTTACTGTCAATGGAAGCCCTCCAAGAACCGCAACAACAACAATCGTGACCTATACCAAACATCAGTCAGAGAAATGGCACCAAATGAACTATTTATTCAGAAATTAAAACTCACGGCAGCAGTTATGATGTGTATAAATCTTTAAATATTAGAGTCTGTTGGGAATGTAAGAAGTATAGGTGAAGAAGGTACCTGCAACAAACTGCTAGTAATGAAAGCTGTGTTGAAGCAAGCATAGAAGAGACGCCCTCCAATTAGTTTTTCATAGAAAATTATTCGAGCATCTCCTCTAATCTGCTCGAATCTCAAAATGAATCAGTTTTTGTGGTGTTTAAGTGCCAAAACAGTCCTTTAGAAATATCTAAAATGAATACTAGTGATTGTTATTCATGAAATCAAATGAAAGGTTTTAAATAATATCTCGAAGGCAGTCACATTTAAGATGTTCAGAAAGAATTGGAAAGATAAAATACCAGAATCTTCTTAAAAACCCTCCCACCAAAATTAGATAGCCAAAATGTTAAATCAAATGGAGTAAACGTACTGTACGGTGAATGCAGATCTTTAAAATCAAACAAACACAAGATACAGTGCTATGTGTGTGCATAAGGAACCAACTTGTCTGTACAGCTTTTTAAGGGAGATAGAGGGAATATTACCTTTGATCCCAGGCACAACAATTTTTCAGGTACTGGTTCAAAAGAAGGCTTTACTCGTGAGCATAGGACTTTGCTATCAGACAATGGATGAAATGTAACATTTCGAAGGTCTATAATCTGTTAACAGGAAAAACGATCTCTATTATTATTTATTCCATCCATTCACCAGGTTTTAGAAAAAAAATAAAATAGGCAACTAAAATTACCACATCTGGAGTGATATAATCACTTGGATCTCCAATTTCATATAGAAGCTGTTCAGCACAAGTGCAAAAATTTATAACCCCACCAGTGCCCTCTGCCTTTGCTACAGACACAGTCCCATCAAAAGTAGCTTCCACAAATGGAAGAGATAAGCAAACAAATTTTTGAGAGACATGTTTCTATATTTATCGCCTGAAACAGAACATATACACCAATTTTTTGTCAAACCATGTTTCATTGATCAAAAGCTTAATGGTGCACCTGAATATTTACATCACCTACGTGGAACCAAAGCATAAGATCACCTGGATGCATATAATAACCCCTGGTGAGTTGAAAACCACATTCCAGCAGGTGTCTTGCCAAAGAACCTTGTGCCAGGAGCTGCAACTCATTCCAGTTCCATCCTAATTCAAACACCTGATCGAAATGAAAAACCATTTATCAAGTCAAAGTTTGTGAACCAAATGAGAAAGAACTCTTTCACACTGAAGAACATTGAATACATATGAGAGAGCTTTAAATCCATACCATTGGACCTAAGAATAAAGCGGCATCCGCAACACGAGAAGTAATTATTACTATTTTTTTCACATAATTATACCTTAACATGCATGGTACTCACAAAAGTTCAAAAAAAATTATAAAAGGTAATCGTGCTTGCAAGAAAGAAAAGCTAATATAATTAACATTTAAACCAAAATAAAACTCATGTAATATTTAATATATGTTTCAAATGGCTAAGAAATTTCTCTAATGTTTTCCAACGATGTAATCTTTGATGTCCTTGTGCTAACAGCATTTTATATACCACGTTAATTTCTGGACTTCATTAAAAACTGAAATGAAGTGTAATTTGTTTTCCTCCATGCTTTCGAATGTCTTCAACAAATAAGCTGTATTTAACACATAGTGATGTTAATGCAACTAAAGAAAGCAGCTTCAAGTTCAAAAATTCAAACAAACAAATTAGTACTTTGTTACGAACAAAATTATAGTTTAAGAAAATTATTAGATTAATGTAAGAGAGAGTATAATGTTACCTAGGAACATGGAAGTAACAGGATTTGAAAGGAGCAACGTCGAGTGAAGTGGAGGGAAGAAAGGTTGGGCCGGCGATCAAATTATCGTTCTTCAAAGCTGGTGTAGGTTTGAATCCATTCTCGTCGGCAGTCTGCGTCCCGCTGGTAGAGAAATCCATTGTACAGTCACCAGCAGCGATCGATGAAGAGAAGGGGCTATCGGGGAGGTTGTGATCAGAGCTGTATTTTTTTTATAGTTTTAATTAACTGTAATCCATGGATGCATGATATACTGGAATGGAACAAAAGATCTACATCATTTGACTAGAGAGTGTCGATACCTTTCTTGTAAATCACATTCTTTAGAGGGGCTTTCCTTTCCGTTGTCGCTTTCGCTGTTGACAAAAGATCTAACTCATTTTGCTACATTTCATCTTCATAAAGATTTCCCAAATAAAACCATCTAATAAGCCTAAATCTAGCTGAAAGAACACACCTGAAACGCGGGCATTATGTTTCTCGCAGATTGGAGCGAGTTCAGTAGACAATTCATATAAAATTCATTTTACATCCGAATGAGTTATAACTGGTGGAAAATCAAAGAAAACACAATTATCTACAAGTTTTATGTAAATTTAAACCTCAAAATATGCACTGATCAATACCAGATTTCCAAATGACAGTAGGTGCAAAAAATTATTCTTCATACAGTGCAGTTTCAGAAAAATGGGCATATCTCTTTAAATTTTAATTCAAATGACCTGTTTCCAGTGCCAAATCAAAGACAACACAGAGCACTACAAGTTTTCTTCATAATGCAGATTCAGAATCTGTACTATTCAAGTTCATTCTACTCAATTTCTAAGCTATACAAGCGCTAAAGCTGCTGTCAAAGCATGAGAGCAAACAGATCAATTCTTCAGCACCAATTTCTGCAAATGCTCAAACAGATCATTTATGTCATTAAAAGAACTGTTATTTTATGTTAATTGTGCAATGCTCAAGTTTAACTACTGTATGCAAATATACAAATTAAAAATGAAGTTGAAATATTATAAATTACCTGAGAATTAAGTTTCTGATTATGTGATTGAAAGGAATCATTCTCTTTCTTGAGAGCTACAAATTGTCTCTTGAGAATTTCGTAACGGATTGTAAGATTTAAAAATCTCTGAAAAATTGAAATTTACGAAAAATATTAAGAATATGTCGTTGGAAAAGCCAACACGTTATTTTTACAAATGATTTTCTTAAAAAGTGTATTGTTTAATCACAAAGTTTGTTTTAAAAAATATTGACTCTTCAACAATATCCTTCAGACCAAAATCGCTCATGTTTTTTTTTTAAAAAAAAATATAACGAAAGACATTAAAAAAAAAGCTGGAATTATTAATTATGTAATTTGTACATTATTATTTTGTAGTCAAACTCGCTATAAGATCACCAATGAAAACCCTTACACCAATAATCATCCCCAACCCCAATATAGTAGCTCTCCTACTAAGTGACATCGGTGGAAGAAAATTAGAAAAGAGACATCAATTCCTTGTACAGTATTTTTATGTACACATGCATATAATTTTGTATTTGTATTTATAGAACATAAACATATTTTTCCCTATCATATCCCATAATCGAATTTATTTATTTTATATAAAACTACTCAACTAAATATTTCGACCCCAACCAAACTATACAATATGATTGTTTTCACAGTTAGACGATTCTTCACGTGTCCTTGAAAACTCTTCAAAGAATATCCACCACATTCATTTACCCAAAAAACATAACTTAATTTTTCTCGTAAGTTTAAATAAATTATGCTATTGGATTGTTCCCAAAAGTGATGAAGAATCTGAAATATGATATCAAGTTTATGTACTAAACTTGGAATCAAGTAAAAAATCAGAAGAAAGAATACATTGTTGAAAAAGAACCTGTCTAATGGAGGTAAACCCCTTGCAACTGAAGATGATGATTGTCTCCTAATATTTCGAGCCTTTTGGTTGGATAATGGATCAGCTTCTGGAATGGTAAATCTCTTGTTGCTACCCCTTCCCTGATATTAATCTTGCACGAACATTAATCAGAAAACGAATAAAAACTAAAGTTATCTAAGAAAAAAAAAAATCAGCTTTGTCACACCTAGCTCTCCAAACTCTGAAGTCTTAACGCAAATAACAAAGATAGGAATATCAGAAACGAATAAAAGCTAAAGTTATCTAAAAAAAATATAGCAGCACTCAAAACTCAAGCTACCAGCATTTTAGTAGCCGAAGACATCTAGATCTTATGCTGGAAGTTGGGAATATCAGCTTAGAATATATTGTAAATATTTATCTAGTGATTGAATTCAGATGGAGAAACGTACTATGCCCTGAAGTTTCAATACGAGCACTAAATTTGGAAAACGGTGTTGAGGATCGAAGACTTTCCAGCTGATTAGCAAGACCTCAAATGAATTTTAATTAAGCAACCAAAATTTTAATGCAACATATTTGTTTAATTGGGGGATCAATTCACTACTTTTTAGTATTTATGTTCATTCATGTTACTAACATGATGAAGGAATAACATAATTTCCGGCCGGGGTGGAAATCCCACAAGTCTAACATTTAGCAGAGTGCACTTGGGAATCCATTGTTGTTTAAACGGAGATTTCTTGTTTTATTATTGAGGAACAAAGCTCTTGTGATCATCTAATTTTCTTGATAAAAACATATTAATCATGAGATCAACTAATAATTCAATCAAACATGTTATCTAATTTCTGATGCATAACACCAACTTCATACGCAATTCACAACACAAACTCAAAAACATATTAATCATGAGATTGTACAGCGCAAGAAGAATGGCAGATGTTCCCACCACCACCAGGCCATAGTACAAGATCGACATTCGATTTATTCAAGGAAGATGGTGGTGTTGATGGTGGTGGTGGCACCATTGGAGGGCTTGGTGGGAGTTCTCACATAGTTCAACTTCAGTTTTGTATATTATATCAGCTAGCAATATGTTGCTCGTGAGTAAAAACCAAGTTAAATACTTTGATTTAGTACGAAGTACCAATATATCAAAATTTTAATACGATTTCAACGTCTCACGTGTTGCCATATAAAGCTGATCAACATCGATCAGACTCATGGGCACCTCAGAGAAAGAAATATCGCACCAAAAACACTTAAAAAGTGAGTTTTTATTTGATCACATGATCATTATGATATAGGTATATATGAAAAGAGTTTAGATATAAAAACAAAAAAGTAAGTGAAGATGAACAAGCATACCCACAGAAGCCCGAAAGAGAATAATAACAAGAGAGCACAGAGTAAGAAGGGTCCCAAGAAGCTAAAATCGCAGCCTCGTTTAGCCGCAACGAATGTGCAAACAGTGAGACCGGTAGTGTCACGCCCCACTCCCGGGTCCGGGTGACATCGCCGTTGCTTTCAAATATCATTCGAAAACAACCAGGCTCTTAGTACAGAATTTAACTAAAACCACTCTATTTTATAGATAAAATACAACTCAGAATTCCCAAAAAAAATCGAGTAAAATTGCGGAAGCTTCTTACATCTTAAAAATCAGAATAATAACTATAAAATCTCAAAAACTCTCTTTATCACCATCTCCCAAAACATGTCGTGTTCACGATTTCTTCGACTTGATCTTCATTCCTATCTGGGGAGGAAAATAAGGGGTGAGTGTTTTGGGAAACACTCAGCATGTGGGGGCCGATCGATCATACCAAAATATATACATATATATATATTTAT
The DNA here is from genome assembly GCF_033568475.1 of Henckelia pumila. NCBI lineage: Eukaryota > Viridiplantae > Streptophyta > Magnoliopsida > Lamiales > Gesneriaceae > Henckelia > Henckelia pumila. The sequence continues at coordinate 13,884,428 of NC_133120.1, forward strand.
TTCAAAAACTCATGAATTAATTTAAATCATAAACATTTCATATCATGTCTCAACATAGCATAGCATATCATAGCATAAATAACATCATAACATATTTGACATGACATAACATAATCTTTGACAAGACACTGAAATTCATCTCATTATTCGTGGCTAACTGATCAGTCCCCTATATGTAATGCCTCTAAGGGGTGAGGTCATAGAACGGTTATTATACCCACCGTATCTGGGCCATAACATAATATAGTTCAGAAATTCCCTTTCCACTCCTAATTCGAGTCATAACAGTGTCAAAACATATTTTTAGCAATCATCATCATGAACAATATTAAATAGAAAAATTCCAACGATTAACATGAGCGATCGAATTTTGTAAAACATACATATAATTTTAAAACATAAGCCCACTTACTGAATAACTTGTGCGGAAACAAAAATAAAAAACTTGAACAGATGGGAAAATCTTCGACCGAAATCTTAGAAACAGGTCCACGAAATAATCAGCCTTAATTTCTCAAACTTCCTACTGTTGAGTCTCCTCGGGAATTGGAAAATTGATTGAATTATTACTTTCTCTTCACAATTCCTACTCCAACTCCACGTGCATGAAGAAAAAAAAAGGCCAACTTCTTGACTCAAACTTAAAGCTTTGACTTTCAAATTATAAAAGTGAAGGTATACTAGAAATTGACTCAAGGGAAAACCTTATTCATTCGAAGGTTTGCTTCGAAAATAAGGAGAGGAAATAGAGATGATTTAAGTGTGATTTTCAACAAGACTTGCTCATCTATTTATAAGCACAAAAAGAAGTTTAAGATTGACTAGGATTTCGATAATCAAAGTTTGAATGGAAATCATATCACTTAAAGATTTTACTCCATCTATATCTTGATTACTTATCTTAATTTTGTAAACTAAATATCTCACAAAATTAATAAATAAAATCTAAATATATACTATATCTCCAAAATTATCTCGGAATATATATTAATAAATAAAATCTAAATATATACTATATCTCCAAAATTATCTTGGAATATATAATTATACCATGAATTAAAAAATATAAATTCTAAAAATCCGGGGTTTCACATTCCTCCCACCTTATTGGAAGTTTCGTCCTCAAAACTTGATTTAACTTAGTTGAAACTAGAATCTCATTACTATTAATTCTAGAATAAATCCCAAAATTTTAACTTAATTTTTCAGCCCAAAAGGTAAAACTTAAATCTAAAAATTTATAACTTAATATACAAGTCCTAATATCAAAGTCAAACTTAAATCTCAAATGTCAACTTAAATATCAAAAATCAAAACTTAATCTAATTCCCAAATGATTCCCTATGAATCCAAAAATAATGACTTAAATATTTCAATCTAACTTAAACCAAGAATTCACCAACAAAAACAATCTCAAATTTTATACTGACTATGCAATATAAATACTACACCCAAGTGGTTCCTTCCCATGAAGATCATAAATTCTTAATTATAATTTCCCATCAAGACCATGAACCTGGTTTTGCTTTGATACCACTTCTGTCACGCCTCGCTCCCGGGTCCGGGTGACATCGCCGTTGCTTTCAAATATCATTCGAAAACAACCAGGCTCTTAGTACAGAATTTAACTAAAACCACTCTATTTTATAGATAAAATACAACTCAGAATTCCCAAAAAAAATCGAATAAAATTGCGGAAGCTTCTTACATCTTAAAAATCAGAATAATAACTATAAAATCTCAAAAACTCTCTTTATCACCATCTCCCAAAACATGTCGTGTTCTCGATTTCTTCGACTTGATCTTCATTCCTATCTGGGGAGAAAAATAAGGGGTGAGTGTTTTGGAAAACACTCAGTAAGTGGGGGCCGATCGATCATACCAAAATATATACATATATATATATTTATTTCAAAAACTCATGAATTAATTTAAATCATAAACATTTCATATCATGTCTCAACATAGCATAGCATAGCATAGCATAAATAACATCATAACATATTTGACATGACATAACATAATCTTTGACAAGACACTGAAATTCATCTCATTATTGTGGCTAACTGATCAGTCCTCTATATGTAATCCCTCTAAGGGGTGAGGTCATAGAACGGTTATTATACCCACCGTATCAGGGCCATAACATAACATAGTTCGGAAATTCCCTTTCCACTCCTAATTCGAGTCATAACAGTGTCAAAACATATTTTTAGCAATCATCATCATGAACAATATTAAATAGAAAAATTTCAACGATTAACATGAGCGATCGAATTTTGTAAAACATACATATAATTTTAAAACATAAGCCCACTTACTGAATAACTTGTGCGGAAACAAAAATCAAAAACTTGAACAGATGGGAAAAGCTTCGACCGAAATCTTTGAAACAGGTCCAGAAATAATCAGCCTTAATTTCTCAAACTTCCTACTGTTGAGTCTCCTCGGGAATTGGAAAATTGATTGAATTATTACTTTCTCTTCACAATTCCTACTCCAACTCCACGTGCATGAAGAAAAAAAAAAGGCCAACTTCTTGACTCAAACTTAAAGCTTTGACTTTCAAATTATAAAAGTGAAGGTATACTAGAAATTGACTCAAGGGAAAACCTTATTCATTCGAAGGTTTGCTTCGAAAATAAGGAGAGGAAATAGAGATGATTTAAGTGTGATTTTCAACAAGGCTTGCTCATCCATTTATAAGCACAAAAAGAAGTTTAAGATTGACTAGGATTTCGATAATCAAAGTTTGAATGGAAATCATATCACTTAAAGATTTTACTCCATCTATATCTTGATTACTTATCTTAATTTTGTAAACTAAATATCTCACAAAATTAATAAATAAAATCTAAATATATACTATATCTCCAAAATTATCTCGGAATATATATTAATAAATAAAATCTAAATATATACTATATCTCCAAAATTATCTCGGAATATATAATTATACCATGAATTAAAAAATATAAATTCTAAAAATTCGGAGTTTCACAGGTAGTGACGAGGAGTGTTAAACCAGCAGCTAGCATCACAGCTTGACATGTCGATGAATTACTTGTTTCTCTCCTATTAATCTTTCGACCTAAAATCTCTGACCCATGAGCAAAGGCACCAACCAAGACTGTTGTAAACAATCGATCCTGCAAAATCTCTGACCCATGAGCAAAAAACACTCGACTTGTTAGCAAAGATAACATTGTAGCACTCCAATTAAATCCCATAAACGTCGCAAATTGAACAAAATTTCAATCTAATCCAAAAAATACGCACGTGGAGAGGGGAACGACTTACTGAGAGGAAGAACCGGAGCATAGATTAGAAGTGCCAAAAATTTGAACGGGGGGCCTTTCTTTTGCTTCCTAACGGCGTTCCTCGGTAAATAAAAACATGCAATTCGATTGAAATCAACAGATTTTGAGACAGAGCAGATGAGAGATGCGTGGAAAGCTTCGAAAATCAATCGAGAACGAAAATATCGAAAGATCTTGCTCTTGAAATCTTCAATTGCGTAGCTAGGGTTTGATACGTTTTTGAGTCAATGAGTTAATTGGTGAAATGGGCCTTTATTTGGGTTTTATTTCCTCTTTCTACGCTTTTAAACAAAGCGTTGTAGCAAGGTTTAAAAAGAACGGCCATCTACAACGCCATATAAAAAGCGTTGTCTTTTAACTGTTGTTAATGATTATTTTTCTTGTAGTGAGGTTAATGGGTTATCCTAGTAACACATGCGATGTCACTATTTGATCTCCAAGATGTTATGCATAGTTATCGAATCTCAAACGACTCTCGATGCACCAATGGTTGTTGATTCGATCGGGATATATGGTTTAAGGGACCGTACTGTACGCTAACCAAAATCTACTGGTTCTTGCAGGCACTATCAGTAATACCTAGGGAATCATGGGGCGATGTTGCTAGGCGCTCTTACCATGATTTGATGGGTAAGTCAGAAATTGTTGTTCCGAGTCACAAGGAGTTGTGAGCCCACGACTAGCTGTATTCCTGAACCATTGAGAGTTACACAAGTAATAGATTACTAAAACCCCGTAGAGATAGTTAAATTTAAAGAGTTAAATTTAATGAAAGAGAAGTTGGACTTCTTAACTAAAGGGAGTGGGATTTCCTAAAATGACATAGGGATGGGAATTTTTGGAAATCACTGAATTCGGATTCAGAAAAATTATCTTGACTCTAAAAGATGCAGAAATGGTTTCTGTGCACATTGGTGAAATTAGTTTATCAATCAGAGTCACGATTAATTTTATATTAATTTTTAGAACAACGGGCTTGGCTTGTTGGGTTTAAGTTATGGATTGTGGGCTTTAAGGAGTTAGAGTCCTAATACAATTATAACTTAATCTAGTCTAGAAATTATTTATAAAAGGGACCGCAGTATTAAAAAATTACAAGCTTTTCAGTCTAGCAAATTTTCGAAATTTCAGTCTATATTATTCAAGAGGATTTTCGAATTCTCTGTCCCTTTCGGAGAAAATTCGGTCTTGTGATTTTTGTGAAAAAATACAATTCGGATTAACAGATCATATCTGTTTATTCTCTACGTAAACTTCTGATTGATTTCTAGTGCAGTCAATCAGAGGGTTTTGTTTTCTATTCGTGGACCTGATTGAAGAAACGTTCGTTCATCAGTTCCGGGGATATACAACAAGAGCATATTAAATTCTGTTGGTGTCCATAATCTCGCTTCGAGATTTTAAGGTAAAATATTTAATAGTGATTATTTATTTTACTTACACAAATTTAATCGTAAAGTTTTAATACCCAGATATGGAATCGTTCCATATTAATAAAATAAAAATTTTTAAACTTCCGCTGCACCGAGTATCAATTCTAATTGATCTGAACACAGTTTTCCAACAGTGGTATCAGAGCCAGGTTGCTCAGATCAAACGATTAAATTAATCGATTGTACAAAATTTTTAAGCCTCGGTTTTTGAAACAAAATGAAAATTTAAAATTAAATTTTAATAGGCAAATCGTGCAGCGATCGTCGCAGCCCGAGGCAGCGATTGTCGCTGCCCGGGGCAGCGATCCAAGGGCAGCGAGTCCATCGCTGCCCAGCCCGGGCCCTTTTTTTTTTTGGGGCGCGTGCTGCCTGGGATTGTCCCGGGCAGCCCGGAAAAATTATTTTTAATTTTTAATTAAAAATTTAATTTTTTGAAATTCTAGTTTTTGATCCGATCGAAAATTGTTTTTGATTGGTTCACGAGGCATCGGATCGAATTGTTCGAGTCCGAAAATTTTAAAATTGATTTTTGGATAAATTTGAATTTTTGGAAAATTTATAAATTGTATCCGTTAAATTAAATTTTATAAAATTAATTATTTTGATACAATTGATGATAAGATATGATCTTATGGATGGATAAGATAAAATTTGATTTTATCTTTTAAATTATGATGCCTTTGCATGTTTATCCAATTATTTAATTATTGAATTAATTAATGGATAAAGGATGATCGATTGTCATGACCAATGTTTTAGGTGTATGTTAGGTGATTTACATTTGTCTTATTGTTGTTGGTGTTTATTAATGGGCTTGGTTTATAGCCCAATATGATTGTCATATGTAATAAAAGTGGGTCTGGTTTATGGCCCGTTCCCACCCCTTAAAAATGTATCCCCTACTTGTCATTGTTATTTATTGTAAATACATTAGATTTAGTGGGAGATCAAGATTTGAAGATGGAGGTGGGCCCAGCAGACATTAAAGACAGAAGAAATGTAAATTGGAAGCACAATGTAATAGGATTGCATTGCATACTTGCATATCACCTAGGATTGGACTTAGACTCGTGATTGGCAACCACGGGTCGATTAGTTAATGGGATCGATCATCCTTAAATAATATATGATATTATTTATGTATGCATGTTTAGACAAAATTGTATGAATCCCGCAAACATACATAAATTACATGATGAGACAAATTTTCAAAAATTAAAAATTCCTCATTTTAAATATGATTTAAAATTGATATCAAGATTAATAAAAAAGGGAATTTAAATATTGTTTAAATATTCCTACCTTCCATCAACGATCAATGTATGAGATGCTACCCGCGGATACGGTCTGGCTCATATTATTGGGGGGGTCCGTTCGTCGGAAAGCTGTACATTGGATCGACACTTGTTGTAAATTGGGTGGAACTCCCATGGGATTGGCTCATATTATTGGGGGATCCACATGGCGACCGTCCATCACAACTTAATATTGATGGGTTATCTTGACATGTCACAATAAACGGCGTCATATTATTGGGCCCTTATTGGACATGAGGTAAAAACATGGGGGTTACTTTGGAAGTAATTGGGCTCTACCTTTTGAAAATTATGGTTGGCTGATATTATTCGAGATCATGATTTGTCAATTGGACTCCATGTTCTCACTAAGGAAAATAGTTTCCCGTTTTCACTAGAGGGTAGTGAAATCGTTAAAATAGTGGGAGTGTAATTCATAAAATAAAATTTACCATATTTTATGTCTTAGTAAATTAATTAAACAATCATTAATTATTGTCTGTTTCCTTTTCAGTATACTATTACAATGACTTCTCGCAATCCACTGTTTTCAATTCTCGAACAAAACAAATTGACTGGCGCAAACTATACGGAATGGTTCCGTAAGTTAAAAATTATTCTTACTTCGGAAAAAGCTTTCTACGTGTTAGAGAAGCCGCCTCCGAAGGAAGCCCCGGCTAATACAAGTTCGGAAGAGTTGGCCAAACTTGATTTATGGTGGGACCATGATATCAAGGCCAAATGCTACATGCAGGCTTTGATGTCTGATGAGCTTCAAAGGAGATTCGAGGATGCCGTGAATGCTGCTGACATTCACAAGAACCTCAAGGAACTCTTTGGAGCTCAGTCAAGGTCGGAGAGGTATGCCACCGTCAGAGAGCTCATGACGAGCCGCATGCGAGATGGGACTTCGGTCCGTGAGCATGGGGTGCACATGATTGGGCTCATTGAAAAGTTGGTAACACTCGACTTGACTTTGGAGCATGAACTTAGCGCGGACTTGTTGCTTCTATAACTTCCTTCATCATTTGACGGTTTTGTGATGAACTTCAATATGAACAAGATAGAGGCCACCCTTGAAGAGATGGTCAATATGCTTGTCACATATGAAGCCACACTAAAGAAGGATAAACTGGTACTCTTGGTTGGCTCCTCTTCTAACTCTAAGAAAGGACCAAGTGGAAAGGGTAAGAAACGTTCTGCCCCACCCAAGAAGATTGTACCAAATAAGAAGGGAAAGGCCAAGGCTTCAATTGGGATAAAAGATGAAAACGTTTGCCATTACTGCAACAAACCCGGTCATTGGAAACGTAACTGCAAGGAATACCTCGAACAGTTGCGAACTGCAAAGTTTATGTTTTACATTGAAATAAATGTTTCGCTTAATACTTCTTCTTGGGTATTGGATACCGGATGTGGATCTCACATTTGCAATGATTTGCAGGTGATGACAAGAAGTCGTAAGCTAAGGATGGGTGAGACCCAGCTAAGGCTCGGGAATGGTTCTAGAGTCGAAGCCAAAGCTATAGAAGACATTTATTTAGTTTTGCAGAACAATTTTAAGTTATTTTTGAGAGATGTTTTATATGTTCCGGATTTGGTCAAAAACATTATATCTATTTCTATGCTTGATAGAGATGGTTTTTCTTGCAATTTTGTGAATGGGATTTGCAATATTTACAAGAAGGAATGTTTAATTGGAAATGGACAACTTGAAAACGATCTATATAGCTTAAAATTAAAAGACGTTCCAATTAATTATGTTGATAAACCGGTAACAACAATTAAAAGGAAGGACGATAGTCAAAACCCGGCAAACCTTTGGCATGCTAGGCTAGGTCATATTTCTTCAAGGAGGATGAACAAGCTAGTGGGAGAGGGCATGTTTGATATGTCTGATATTAACTCTCTACCTACTTGTTACTCCTGCCTAAAGGGAAAAATGACTAAATCTCCTTTCAAAGGGAAACCTGAGCGTAGTCAAAATCTATTGGATTTGATCCATACAAATGTTTGCGGTCCATTTAGGATTGGTACTAAATGTGGCAACACCTACTTCATTACCTTTACTGATGATCATTCTTGGTATGGGTATTTATATTTAATGAAATATAAGTCTGAAGCATTTGAAAAGTTCAAAGAATTCAAGGCTGAAGTAGAAAACAAACTAGGTAAAAGTATTAAGGCACTTCGATCGGATCGAGGTGGAGAATACTTAAGTACCGAGTTTTTGGGCTATCTAAAAGAGAATGAGATTCTCTCTCAGTGGACTCCTCCTATGATACCTCATCTTAATGGTAATTCGGAGCGTCGCAATCGAACTTTGTTGGACATGGTTCGATCCATGATGAGCTTCACTGAGCTCCCACCTTCGTTTTGGGGCTACGCACTTGAAACGGCGGTATTGTTGTTAAACAACGTCCACACTAAAGCAGTAAATAAAACACCATACGAGTTATGGAATGGCAAAGCTCCTAAGTATTCATACTTGAGGATTTGGGGATGTCCATCTTACGTGAAGCAGACAGTGAGAGATAAATTGCATAGTCGATCCACTTTATGTTATTTTGTAGGATATCCGAAGAATTCAATCGGATATTATTTCTATCATCCTGCTGAAACAAAAGTGTTTGTTTCAAGGAATGCCACCTTCTTGGAGAATGAGTTCTTATTGGATAAGAAAGGCAAGATGATGGAACTCGAAGAAATTCGACAAGAACCCGAGATACAAAATAGTGATCCTACACCTCAAGAATCATCACAAGACATGCCTATTACTAGGAGATCCGAGAGGACTTCTAGGCCTCCTATTAGATATGGTCTTCTTCTTGAAGGGGATCAAAGTGAACCCGACATTGGATGGGATCCAAGAAACTTCAAGGAAGCAATTTCTGATGCGGATTCGAATTTATCGCTTGAAGCTATGCAATCGGAAATAGACTCGATGCATTCTAACCAAGTTTGGTCTTTATTAGATCCTCCCGATGGAATTGTTCCAATTGGGTGCAAATGGATCTACAAGAGAAAGCTTGGGCCTGATGGAAAGGTACTGGCCTACAAGGCACGATCGGTGGCAAAAGGTTATACTCAAAGACAAGGAGTTGAGTATGATGAAACCTTTTCACCAGTCGCAATGTTCAAGTCCATAAGAATCCTTATTGCCATAGCAGCATGGTATGACTATGAGATATGGAAAATGGATGTAAAGACTGCATTTCTTAATGGAAACATTAAGGAAGAGATCTATATGATGCAGCCTGAGGGATACACATCCATGGGAAGCGAGCATAAGGTATGCAAGCTTCAGAGATCAATCTATGGTCTCAAAAAAGCATCAAGAAGTTGGAACCAGAAATTTGATGAAAGGATAAAGGATTTTGGTTTTATCAAGAACCCGTAGGAACCATGCGTGTACAAGAAAGTAGTTAAGAATGCGGTAACATTCTTAGTACTTTATGTTGATGACATCCTACTCATGGGGAATGATGTAGGGATGTTGCAGTCAACAAAGATATGGTTATCAGGTAGATTTTCGATGAAGAATTTAGGTGAGGCATCCTATATTCTAGGAATTCAGATCTATAGAGATAGATCTAAAAGAATGATAGGACTCACTCATTCAACCTACATCGACACCATATTGAAAAGGTTTTCTATGGATGAGTCCAAGAGAGGACATCTACCTATGTGTCATGGAGTTTCTCTATCCAAGTCTATGTATCCCAAGACTGACGAAGAGATAGAGAAGATGACACACATGCCATATGTGTCAGTTATAGGTAGTATCATGTATGGGATGATATCTACCAGACCGGATGTGGCCTATGCTCTGAGCGTCACGAGCAGATACCAAGCCAATCCCGGTCAAATGCATTCGAAAGCCATGAAGGATATTCTTAAGTATTTGCGAAGGACTAAGAATTTATTCATGGTTTATGGAGGGAGAGAATTTAAGTTGGAAGGCTATACCGACTCTAGCTTCCAATGTGACGTGGATGACTCAATATCAACCTCTGGATTTGTATTCATGCTCTATGGCGGTGCTGTCTCTTGGAAGAGTTCCAAGCAGGACACCACAGCGGATTCCACCACTGAGGCAGAATACATTGCAGCATCAGCTGCTGCTAAAGAGGCGGATTGGATAAGGAAATTCATCCAAGAGTTGGGTGTAATTCCTGAAGCTGTTGGTCCAGTCCCGGTGTACTGTGACAACACGGGTGCCGTTGCTCAGGCAAAGGAACCAAGGTCTCATCAGAATTCCAAACACGTACTGAGGAAATACCACATCATCCGGGAGATCGTGGAAAGAGGAGACATCAATGTCGAGAGAGTGGCCTCTACAGACAATATCGCTGATCCGCTTACTAAGCCCTTGCCAGGACCATTGTTTGACAAACATCGCGAAGCAATGGGATTACGTAGTATGACTAGTTGGCTTTAGGGCAAGTGGGAAATTGAAAGAGTGGGTGCCCGGTTAGCCAACTTGTGGCTAAGGGCTTTTGTGACTCTATGTATAAACAATCTTTTGTTTAATATAATTTATACTTTTATAATGGCATTGACTTTATCTTTCTTCATATTGTTATATTATGATATACTATTTTTGTTTTGATAAAGACCTTGAATATACTATAGTGTATGTAAGATGTGGTAGCACATGGGGATGGCTATCATGAAACACATCTTATAGTCACTGTATATTCTAAACTGTTCCTAGTCAATTGAGCCGTCCGCAAATAAGGATAAGGATCGCTCGAGATTGAGACTAGCATTTGCGATGTCGAGTACCACGCTTCATTGGTATGGAACATAGAGATGTTCAAAGCATGCAAATGGATATTCATATGATGAATGATCGAACTACCCTATTTGGACTTTCCAAGTGGTTATCACCTATCGAGTGGATAAAGTCCGCGGTTTTGGTTGTACACCATTAGTCCTTATTACTTGAAACATCATTGAGACTCTATATGCTAGTACTGTACTTTGACTCGTTTACCGACTCTATTGGGTTCATCAGGTGTCGGGATTGGGTACAGTTATGACACATATAGGAGTCGATGCTTTGTTGTCAAAGATTCACCACATACTTGCGAGTGTGGATATCCTATGCGATCTGAGGAGTTATTAGTGTGACGAATCTCTGGCCAGAGTACATGATGTGTTTTAGGTTAATGGGTTATCCTAGTAACACATGCGATGTCACTATTTGATCTCCAAGATGTTATGCATAGTTATCGAATCTCGAACGACTCTCGATGCACCAATGGTTGTTGATTCGATCGGGATATATGGTTGAAGGGACCGTACTGTACGCTAACCAAAATCTACTGGTTCTTGCAGGCACTATCAGTAATACCTAAGGAATCATGGGGCGATGTTGCTAGGCGCTCTTACCATGATTTGATGGGTAAGTCAAAAATTGTTGTTCCGAGTCACAAGGAGTTGTGAGCCCACGGCTAGCTGTATTCCTGAACCATTGAGGGTTACACAAGTAATATATTACTAAAACCCCGTAGAGATAGTTAAATTTAAAGAGTTAAATTTAATGAAAGAGAAGTTGGACTTCTTAACTAAAGGGAGTGGGATTTCCTAAAATGACATAGGGATGGGCATTTTTGGAAATCACTGAATTCGGATTCAGAAAAATTATCTTGACTCTAAAAGATGCATAAATGGTTTCTGTGCACATTGGTGAAATTAGTTTATCAATCAGAGTCACGATGAATTTTATATTAATTTTTAGAACAACGGGCTTGGCTTGTTGGGTTTAAGTTATGGATTGTGGGCTTTAAGGAGTTAGAGTCCTAATACAATTATAACTTAATCTAGTCTAGAAATTATCTATAAAAGGAAATGCAGTGTTCGAAAATTACAAGCTTTTCAGTCTAGCAATTTTCGAAATTTCAGTCTATATTATTCAAGAGGATTTTCGAATTCTCTGTCCCTTTCGGAGAAAATTCGGTCTTGTGATTTTTGTGAAAAATTACAATTCGGATTAACAGATCATATCTGTTTATTCTCTACGCAAACTTCTGATTGATTTCTAGTGCAGTCAATCAGAGGGTTTTGTTTTCTATTCGTGGACCTGATTGAAGAAACGTTCGTTCATCAGTTCCGGGGATATATAACAAGAGCAGATTAAATTCTGTTGGTGTCCATAATCTCGCTTCGAGATTTTAAGGTGAAATATTTAATAGTGATTATTTGTTTTACTTACACAAATTTAATCGTAAAGTTTTGATACACAGATATGGAATCGTTCCATATTAATAAAATAAAATTTTTTAAACTTCCGCTGCACCGGGTATCAATTCTAATTGATCTGAACACAGTTTTCCAACAAGTTCCTGGTTTTTGTTACAGGTTTGTTATGGATACTCGGTACACGAATGTTGCAATTCGTCCACCAATCTTGGATGGAACAAATTATGACCCATGGAAACTAAAGATGAGCATATATATACAATCAATTGATTCCAGGGCTTGGAAACATGTGCTTGATGGTTGGTCACCACCAATGAGAGATGATGATATTCCTGGACTCAAACCAAGAGCACAATGGACAGCCGATGAGACCACCTCGTCTAATTATAATGCAAAAGCCATTAATTCTATTTTTACTTCTGTGGATATGAATATGTTTAATCTAATTGGTACTTATACTTGTGCTAGGGATTCTTGGGAGAAACTTCAAACGCACTGTGAAGGCTCGGCAAGTGTTAAGAAGACAAGGATGCTTCTCCTAACGTCAAAATTTGAGAAATTGAGAATGGAGGAAAATGAGACCATCGTGGAATACAATTTAAAGAGCCTTTCTAATGAAGCATCTGTCCTTGGTGATCCTATTTCAAACGAGAGACTTGTGTCCAAAGTACTTCGTTCTCTCCCAAAAAGGTTTCACACCAAAGTTTGTGCTATAGATTAATCCAATGATACATCTATAATGGGTTTGGATGAACTAATAAGTTCTCTATGCACATATGAGATGGAGATGGAAGTAGAAGATGATCACAAAGGTAAGTCTATTTCTTTTCAAGTGTCTAATGATTCTTACAATGATTTTTCTAAAGTAAAGCAGAAAGTGAGCATATCTGATCTCGAAGATGGTTCTATTGCCTTGATCTCAAAAAAATTTGCTGATTACCTCAAGGTGATGAAAGAAAAGAAGAAAATTGAGAAAAGTGCACAACATTCAAAATTTCCAAGTTTACCTACTATGGAGAAGCCTCAGAAACCAACTACTACTCGAGGACCACGTCAAAGGTATGAAGGTAAAAATCAGACCTCAATTAAGAGGTTTGATAATGTTCAATGCAGGGAATGTAAATGATATGGACATTATGTGATTGAATGTGCCAATCGACTTCGAAAAGGTATGAATGCTTCTCTGAGTGATGAAGATTTTGAGGAAGAACAGGAAAAGACTGAACAGGTAGATCTTGTTTCTTTTACTGCTTTGCTGGAAGGTAAGAAAAGTTTTCAGATTAATCCACGCGGTGTTGGAAGCACAATGTAATAGGATTTCATTGCATACTTACATATCACCTAGGATTGGACTTAGACTCGTGATTGGCAACCACGGGTTGATTAGTAAATGAGATCGATCATCCTTAAATAATATATGATATTATTGATGTATGCATGTTTAGACTAAATTGTATGAATCCCGCAAGCATACATAAATTTGCATGATGAGACAAATTTTCAAAAATAAAATCCCTCATTTTAAATATGATTTAAAATTGATATCAAGATAAACAAAAGAGAATTTTAAATATTGTTTAAATATTCCTACCTTCCATCAACGATCAATGTATGTGATGCTACCCACGGATACGGTCCGGCTCATATTATTGGGGGGACCCGTTCGTCGGAAAGCTGTACATTGGATCGACACTTGTTGTAAGTTGGGTGGAACTCCCATGGGATTGGCTCATATTATTGGGGGATCCACATGGCGACCGTCCATCACAACTTAATATTGATGGGTTATCTTGACATGTCACAATAAACAGCGTCATATTATTGGGCCCTTATTGGACATGAGGTAAAAACATAGGGGTTACTTTGGAAGTAATTGGGCTCTACCTTTTGAAAATTATGGTTGGCTGATATTATTCGGGATCATGATTTGTCAATTGGACTCCATGTTCTCACTAAGGAAAATAGTTTCCCGTTTTCACTAGAGGGTAGTGAAATCGTTAAAATAGTGGGAGTGTAATTCATAAAATAAAATTCGCCATATTTTATGTCTTAGTAAATTAATTAAACAATCATTGATTATTGTCTGTTTCCTTTTCAGTATACTATTACAATGACTTCTCGCAATCCACTATTTTCAATTCTCGAACAAAACAAATTGACTGGCGCAAACTATACGGAATGGTTCCGTAAGTTGAAAATTATTCTTACTTCGGAAAAAGCTTTCTACGTGTTAGAGAAGCCGCCTCCGAAGGAAGCCCCAGCTAATATAAGTCCGGAAGAGTTGGCCAAACTTGATTTATGGTGGGACCATGATATCAAGGCCAAATGCTACATGCAGGCTTCGATGTCTGATGAGCTTCAAAGGAGATTCAAGGATGCCGTGAATGCTGTTGACATTCACAAGAACCTCAAGGAACTCTTTGGAGTTCATTCAAGGTCGGAGAGGTATGCCACCGTCAGAGAGCTCATGACGAGCCGCATGCGAGATGGGACTTTGCTCCGTGAGCATGGGGTGCACATGATTGGGCTCATTGAAAAGTTGGTAACACTCGACTTGACTTTGGAGCATGAACTTAGCGCGGACTTGTTGCTTATATCACTTCCTTCATCATTTGATGGTTTTGTGATGAACTTCAATATGAACAAGATAGAGGCCACCCTTGAAGAGATGGTCAATATGCTTGTCACATATTAAGCCACACTAAAGAAGGATAAACCGGTACTTTTGGTTGGCTCCTCTTCTAACTCTAAGAAAGGACCAAGTGGAAAGGGTAAGAAACGTTCTGCCCCGCCCAAGAAGATTGTACCAAATAAGAAGGGAAAGGCCAAGGCTTCAATTGGGATAAAAGATGAAAACGTTTGCCATTACTTCAAGAAACCCGGTCATTGGAAACGTAACTGCAAGGAATACCTCGAACAGTTGCGAACTGCAAAGGGTATGTTTTACATTGAAATAAATGTTTCGCTTAATACTTCTTCTTGGGTATTGGATACCGGATGTGGATCTCACATTTGCAATGATTTGTAGGTGATGACAAGAAGTCGTAAGCTAAGGATGGGTGAGACCCAGCTAAGACTCGGGAATGGTTCTAGAGTCGAAGCCAAAGCTATAGGAGACATTTTGTAGTGACCCTTACCCGGATCACCTACTAAACAGAACTTAGGCATGCAATTAACTTAATAAAACAGATATCAGAATAAAACTGCGGAAACCATAAACATTATACAATCCCAAGTAAAGGAATCTGTAATTTATCCAATAATATACAACCAAATCGAATAGCTGTATAAACCCAAACAACAGTAATAAAACCTAAGCGAAGCTCCAGCTGGCCAACCACTGACTAGCCCCTCCTGGATCCACCCTCCTCGTCCAATCGCAAACCTGCCCCATGGAATAGGGTGTCCAGAAAATACAGAGTACGAGACGTGAGCATAAAACGCTCAGTACGAGAGTATGAGTATACATGCATGCAAAGTGAACTCCCTATAGACTCGAGGTCAAGGATCAGATAACAGAGATAGACCGGGCCCTGGTATGTAGCACGCTGTGCCGTCGCTTCAAGAGGTGGCTCCCATACCGAGATAACCGTGGATACGCCAGACCCAAATCGATGGAAGTCCATCCACAACAGGATAGGGTACAACCCTACTAACAGACATCTCGAAAGAGATACAGCAAGATGCAAATGAATGCAGCATAATATCATGGCATATAAATCATGCAGTCACATAATACATGCATACTCAGTCAGGATATCTCGAACAGTACTTTCGTACCTCAATACAGTGCAAGCTCTACCAACTCTAGGTCCACGCCTATAGTCTGCCCTACACTGCCAAATGATACTACTATCATTAAAGTGCTCTAAAAGCCTTAACTAAGCTATTGCATACTCCTAAATATTTATAGGAAGCAAAAGCTTTAACTTCGTCCGTCGTTAGCCCTTTGATTTCGGTGCCTCCAGAACTTGGGCACAACTCCGCTACGACTACCGAATGCCTCGCCGACCTCCGGACCAAGCCTGAGAAGACTAGAACAGCTCCAAAAGGACTAGAAAGGAAAGGAGAACTCGGAATTGGCAAATGAAAGTGAAGTCTCGGCCTTCTATTTATAGACAACGATCGGAACTTCCGATCCTTGATCGGAACGTCCGAACCTCGATCGGAACGTCCGATCCTGCCATCGGAGCTTCCGAAGATCTTAATCTGCCACGTGTCAAAATATCACTTGTTGACTCCGGATAGGGGTGATCGGAGCTTCCGGTCCTGATCGGAGCTTCCGATCCAACCACACGTCATGCCTGACGTAATACCGATCGGAGCTTCCGATCCTGATCGGAGCTTCTGATCTCACCTTCGGAGCTTCCGTACTCTACCCAAGTAATTATGATTAATTCCTTTAATTACTCAATTAGGGTACGGGCTACTACATTCTCCCCCACTTAAGATATTTCGTCCTCAAAATCAGATCTTAAGTACCGAATGCAAATACAGAAATCAGAAACATTCTTTATTCAAATCAAACGTTTACAGAGTCTACAACTGAATACAACTTAAAGAATGAAATCAAAACAACTCAGGATGGTCTTTACGCATCCTGTCCTCAAGCTCCCATGTAGCTTCCTCAGTGCCTCGGCGCTGCCACTGAACTAAAACCAAAGGGATGACTTTGTTCCGTAAAACCTTATCCTTATAATCCAGGATACGAAGAGGTTTTTCAACATAAGTCAAATTCTTGTCTACCTGAATCTCAGACCGCTGCAGAATATGAGATTCATCCGCCACATACCGTCGCAACAGAGATACGTGGAAAACGTCGTGAATACTGGACAGATGCGGTGGCAAAGCTAGTCGATAAGCCAAATCGCCAATGCTCTCCAAGATCTCAAACGGGCCGATAAATCTGGGAGACAACTTGCCTTTAAGGCCAAATCTGAGAATCTTGCAGAAAGGTGACACTCTCAAAAACACTTTCTCCCCGACCTCGAACTGCAAGGGCCTACGCTTGATATTAGCATAGCTGGCCTGACGATCCTGTGCAGTCTTAATCCGTTTCTTGATTTGATCAACAATGTCTATCGCCTGCTGGATAAATTCCGGTCCCTCAGCCTGTCTCTCCCCCACTTCTTCCCAGAAGAGTGGAGTACGACAACGTCGCCCATACAACGCCTCAAAAGGTGCCATCCCAATACTAGTATGATAGCTATTGTTGTAAGCGAACTCGGTCAACGGCAAATGATCCTGCCAGGCTGAACCAAAATCCATGACGCACGCTCTAAGCATATCCTCTAGGGTACGGATAGTGCGTTCTGACTGACCATCAGTCTCCGGATGATAGGCTGTACTCAAACTGAGAGTAGTACCCATCGCACGCTGAACACTCCCCCAAAATCTAGAATTAAACCTGGGGTCCCGATCGCTGACAATGCTCACAGGCACTCCGTGAAGTCGGACGATCTCCTGAATGTACATCCGTGCCATGCGATCCACAGAGTACTCTCGGCTATAGGCAATGAAATGCGCTGACTTGGTGAGTCGGTCCACCACAACCCAGATAGCATCACAGTTCCTCGGGGATACCGGCAAATGGGTCACAAAGTCCATTGTGATAAACTCCCATTTCCATTCAGGAATAGGCAGACTGTGAAGCAATCCTCCAGGTCGTCGGTGCTCTGCCTTGACCTGTTGACACACCAAACATCTCGAAACAAACTGATAAACACTGCGTTTCATTCCCTTCCACCAGAAACGAGTACGTAGATCCTTGTACATCTTGTTGCTCCCAGGGTGAATACTTAACTTAGTGCGATGTGCCTGAGACAAAATCTCCTCTCGCAACTCTTCGTCCTGCGGAATCACAAGCCTACCAGACAAACACAGAAAGCCATCTGACTGATAATGAAATCCAGACGAGCTACCCTTGTTAGCTAGATGAGCTAAACGCTGGGTCTTCAAATCAGACATCTGAGCATCTCGGATCCGTGAATACAAGGCTGGCTCAGATAATATCGCAAACATCTGGATACTCTGCATACCTTTCTTATGCTTGAAGGTATAACCTGAAGTACAACAGTCACTGATCGCACTAGACATCGAACAAGCCTGAAGTGCGGATAGTCGCACCTTGCGACTCAAAGCATCAGCGGTGAGATTAGCAGCTCCCGGATGGTACTTAATCTCGCAATCATAGTCCTTAAGCAAGTCCATCCAACGTCTCTGCCTCATGTTCAACTCCGCCTGAGTGAACAAATACTTGAGACTCTTATGGTCGGTGAAGATCTCAAATTTCTCGCCATACAGATAATGACGCCAAATCTTCAAAGCGAACACAATGGCTGCTAACTCCAAATCATGGACTGGGTAGTTGTCCTCGTGAAACTTCAGCTGTCTAGAAGCGTATGCGATCACATGCCCATTCTGATTCAGGACAAAACCTAACCCCTGAAGAGAAGCATCCGTGTATACCACATACCCTCCAGATCCAGACGGTAATGCCAACACCGGCGCAGAAGTCAACCGCCGTCGAAGCTCACGGAACTTCTCCTCACACTCGGAGGACCACTCGAAATCCTTACCCTTGCGAGTAAGCTGCGTCAACGGTCGAGCTAACTGAGAGAAGTTCAGAATGAAGCGACGATAATACCCTGCTAGACCCAGAAAACTACGGATCTCAGCAACTGTCGTCGGATGCGACCAATTAAGTACCGCTTCAATCTTGCTTGGATCAACAGAAATCCCCTCCCTGGATATGATATGGCCAAGAAAGACCACTCTATCCATCCAGAACTCACACTTGCTCAGCTTGGCGTACAACTGCTCATCTCGAAGAGTCTGTAGTACCAACCGTAAGTGAGAAACATGCTTTTCCGTATTACGTGAATACACCAAGATGTCATCAATGAAGACCACGACAAACTTGTCCAAATACTCCCTGAAGACACGGTTCATCAAATCCATGAATATAGCCGGCGCATTAGTCAAACCAAATGGCATCACTAGAAACTCGTAATGCCCATAGTGAGTACGAAATGCAGTCTTGGCTACATCCTGATCACGGACTCTCAACTGATGATACCCAGATCTCAAGTCAATCTTGGAGTAAACTGACGTGCCCTGCAGCTGGTCAAACAAGTCATCAATGCGAGGCAACGGATACTTGTTTTTCACAGTGACTCGATTCAGCTGCCGATAGTCAATGCACAGCCGCATCGACCCATCTTTCTTCTTCAAGAAGAGAACAGGAGCTCCCCAAGGAGATACACTAGGACGAATGTACCCCTTGTCCAAAAGATCCTGTAGCTGATTGTTCAACTCACGCATCTCTGACGGAGCCAGACGATACGGTGCTCTAAAAATAGGCGAAGTACCCGGCATCAACTCTATGCCAAACTCGACTTCCCTAGCAGGAGGAAAACCCGGAATCTCATCAGGAAACACATCTGGAAATTCATCTACAACAGGAATGCTCTCTATCCCAATACTCTCAGCGGACGAATCAACTGCATAGATAAGGTAGCCTTCCCCGCCAGACTCTAGAGCTCGACAGGCTCTCAAAGCTGATACCAAAGGCATCGGGGGTCGCGCTCCCTCACCATAGAAAAACCAGCTCTCACTCCCTTCCGGATGAAAGCGTACTAATCTCTGATAGCAGTCCACTAAAGCTCGGTAGGTAGTCAACATATCTATTCCCAGAATGCAATCAAAGTCGTCCATCACCAGGACCATGAGATTCGCTAACAGAATGTTCCCTTCGAACTCTAAAGGGCAACCCATCACTAGACGCTTAGCCAAAGCAGATTGTCCCGTCGGAATAGAAACAGACATCACTACGTCTAGTGCAATGCATGGTAACTTATGCCTCTTAACAAAACGTGCAGAAATGAAGGAATGAGATGCACCAGTGTCAATAAGTACAAGAGCAGGTATACCATAAAGCAGAAATGTACCTGCGATGACTTTCTCATTCTCCTCCACATCCTGATCATGTCTCAGGGCAAACACCTGGCCAGAAGCTCGTGGCTTCAAATGGGAACTCCCAGCAGACTGTCCCTGCGACCTCTGCTCTACGGTGGCCTGAGAACCCGATCCTGAACCAGAACCAGAACCGCCTCCCCCAGAAAGTGGACAATCTCTCCGGATATGACCAGTCTCTCCACAACGGAAACAAGCTCAAGAAGCTCTACGGCACTTGTCGGATGGATGGTTCTTTCCACAGTGATCACACTTGTCCTTCTTACCGAAACGGACAACACCTCCAGAACCAGAGGAAGAAGAAGATCCAGACTTTTTGAAAGTTTGGGCACGGGGACCCAAAGAACTAGCAGGCCTCGACTGAGGGAAAGACCTGTTTCGCCGAATGCTGTCCTCCGCCTGGTGACAACGGCTCACCAAACCCTCGTAGGACATGTCGTCGCCAACCGCCACACGGTCATGGATCTCAGGGTTAAGGCCCTGAAGGAACAGATTATACTTCATCTCTGAGCTATCAGCAATCTCGGGGCAATAGGATAGCAGATCAAAGAACCTCTGCTGATAATCATCGATAGACATGGCTCCCTGTCGCAGACTCAGTAGCTCGCCTGCCTTCGACTGACGGAGTGCAGGAGGAAAATACCGCTTTTGGAAAGCTGTGCGGAACTCGGCCCAGGTGGCCACTCCTCTCGCCGTAACAAAAGGTGCAGAAGTAAACCTCCACCACCTGCGCGCACGCCCATCCAGAAGATAGCCAAGGGTCTCCACCTTCTGCTCATCGGTGCATTGGAAAGTCTGAAAAGTCGTCTCCATACGGTCTAACCAGTTCTCCGCATCCTCCGGAGACTCACCTCCAACTAAGGGCTTAGGACCCATAGCTAAGAATTGACGCACAGTGAAACGCTCGTCGTCATGGTGACGATGACGCCGTTCTCGACGAGGCTCCCGGTCGGCATCACCCCAACGCCCACCAACACTGCCATGAGAACTCTGGTCGTCACGATTTGACATCTACAAAAATACCTCAAGATGAGACTAAATCCCAAGAAATCTTTTGCATGCTCTGATACCATAAATGTAGTGACCCTTACCCGGATCACCTACTAAACAGAACTTAGGCATGCAATTAACTTAATAAAACCGATATCAGAATAAAACTGCGGAAACCATAAACATTATACAATCCCAAGTAAAGGAATCTGTAATTTATCCAATAATATACAACCAAATGGAATAGCTGTATAAACCCAAACAACAGTAATAAAACCTAAGCGAAGCTCCAGCTGGCCAACCATTGACTAGCCCCTCCTGGATCCACCCTCCTCGTCCAATCGCAAACCTGCCCCATGGAATAGGGTGTCCAGAAAATACAGAGTACGAGACATGAGCATAAAACGCTCAGTACGAGAGTATGAGTATACATGCATGCAAAGTGAACTCCCTATAGACTCGAGGTCAAGGATCAGATAACAGAGACAGACCGGGCCCTGGTATGTAGCACGCTGTGCCGTCGCTTCAGGAGGTGGCTCCCATACCGAGATAACCGTGGATACGCCGGACCCAAATCGATGGAAGTCCATCCACAACAGGATAGGGTACAACCCTACTAACAGACATCTCGAAAGAGATACAACAAGATGCAAATGAATGCAGCATAATATCATGGCATATAAATCATGCAGTCACATAATACATGCATACTCAGTCAGGATATCTCGAACAGTACTTTCGTACCTCAATACAGTGCAAGCTCTACCAACTCTAGGTCCACGCCTATAGTCTGCCCTACACTGCCAAATGATAATACTATCATTAAAGTGCTCTAAAAGCCTTAACTAAGCTATTGCATACTCCTAAATATTTATAGGAAGCAAAAGCTTTACCTTCGTCCGTCGTTAGCCCTTTGATGTCGATGCCTCCAGAACTTGGGCACAACTCCGCTACGACTACCGAACGCCTCGCCGACCTCCGGACCAAGCCTGAGAAGACTAGAACAGCTCCAAAAGGACTTGAAAGGAAAGGAGAACTCGGAATTGGCAAATGAAAGTGAAGTCTCGGCCTTCTATTTATAGACAACGATCGGAACTTCCGACCCTTGATCGGAACGTCCGATCCTGCCATCGGAGCTTTCGAAGATCCTGATCTGCCACGTGTCAAAATATCACTTGTTGACTCCGGATAGGGGTGATCGGAGCTTCTGGTCCTGATCGGAGCTTCCGATCCAACCACACGTCATGCCTGACGTAATACCGATCGGAGCTTCCGATCCTGATCGGAGCTTCCGATCTCACCTTCGGAGCTTCCGAACTCTACCCAAGTAATTATGATTAATTCCTTTTATTACTCAATTAGGGTACGGGCTACTACACATTTATTTAGTTTTGCAGAAAAATTTTTAGTTATTTTTGAGAGATGTTTTATATGTTCCGGATTTGGTCAAAAACATTATATCTATTTCTATGCTTGATAGAGATGGTTTTTCTTGCAATTTTGTGAATGAGATTTGCAATATTTACAAGAATGAATGTTTGATTGGAAATGGACAACTTGAAAATGATCTATATAGCTTAAAATTAAAAGACGTTACAATTAATTATGTTGATAAACCGGTAACAACAATTAAAAGGAAGGATGATAGTCAAAACCCGGCAAACCTTTGGCATGCTAGGCTAGGTCATATTTCCTCAAGGAGGATGAACAAGCTAGTGGGAGAGGGCATGTTTGATATGTCTGATATTAACTCTCTACCTACTTGTGAGTCCTGCCTAAAGGGAAAAATGACTAAATCTCCTTTCAAAGAGAAACCTGAGCGTAGTCAAAATCTGTTGGATTTGATCCATACAGATGTTTTCGGTCCATTTAGGATTGGTACTAAATGTGGCAACACCTACTTCATTACCTTTACTGATGATCATTCTAGGTATGGGTATTTATATTTAATGAAATATAAGTCTGAAGCATTTGAAAAGTTCAAAAAATTCAAGGCTGAAGTAGAAAACAAACTAGGTAAAAGTATTAAGGCACTTCGATCGGATCGAGGTGGAGAATACTTAAGTACCGAGTTTTTGGACTATCTAAAAGAGAATGGGATTCTCTCTCAGTGGACTCCTCCTATGACACCTCCGCTTAATGGTGTTTCGGAGCGTCGCAATCAAACTTTGTTGGACATGGTTCGATCCATGATGAGCTTCACTGAGCTCCCACCTTCGTTTTGGGGCTACGCGCTTGAAACGGCGGTATTGTTGTTAAACAACGTCAACACTAAAGCAGTAAATAAAACACCATACGAGTTATGGAATGGAAAAGCTCCTAAGTATTCGTACTTGAGGATTTGGGGATGTCCTGCTTACGTGAAGCAGACAGTGGGAGATAAATTGGATAGTCGATCCACTATATGTTATTTTGTAGGGTATCCGAAGAATTCAATCGGCTATTATTTCTATCATCCTACTGAAACAAAAGTGTTTGTTTCAAGGAATGCCACCTTCTTGGAGAAGGAGTTCTTATTGGATAAGAAAGGCAAGATGATGGAACTCAAAGAAATTCGAGAAGAACCCGAGATACAAAATAGCGATCCTACACCTCAAGAATCATCACAAGACACGCCTATTACTAGGAGATCCGAGAGGACTTCTAGGCCTCCTATTAGATATGGTCTTCTTCTTTAAGGGGATCAAAGTGAGCCCGTCATTGGATGTGATTCAAGAAACTTCAAGGAAGCAATTTCTGATGCGGATTCGAATTTATGGCTTGAAGCTATGCAATCGGAAATAGACTCGATGCATTCTAACCAAGTTTGGTCTTTAGTAGATCCTCCCGATAGAATTGTTCCAATTGGGTGCAAATGGATCTACAAGGGAAAGCTTGGGCCTGATGGAAAGGTATTGACCTACAAGGCACGATTGGTGGCAAAAGGTTATACTCAAAGACAAGAAGTTGACTATGATGAAACCTTTTCATCAGTCGCAATGTTCAAGTCCATAAGAATCCTTATTGTCATAGCAGCATGGTATGACTATGAGATATGGCAAATGGATGTAAAGAATGCATTTTTTAATGGAAACATTAAGGAATAGATCTATATGACGCAGCCTGAGGGATACACATCCATCGAAAGCGAGCATAAGGTATGCAAGTTTCAGAGATCAATCTATGGTCTCAAACAAGCATCAAGAAGTTGGAACCAGAAATTTGATGAAACGATAAAGGATTTTGGTTTTATCAAGAACCCGGAGGAACCATGCGTGTACAAGAAAGTAGTTAAGAATGCGGTAACATTCTTAGTACTTTATGTTGATGACATCCTACTCATGGGGAATGATGTAGGGATGTTGCAGTCAACAAAGATATGGTTATCAGGTAGATTCTCGATGAAGGATTTAGGTGAGGCATCCTATATTCTAGGAATTCAGATCTATAGAGATAGATCTAAAAGAATGATAGGACTCACTCAATCAACCTACATCGACACCATATTGAAAAGGTTTTCTATGGATGAGTCCAAGAGAGGACATCTACCTATGTGTCATGGAGTTTCTCTATCCAAGTCTATGTGTCCCAAGACTGACGAAGAGATAGAGAAGATGACACACGTGCCATATGCGTCAGCCATAGGTAGTATCATGTATGGGATGATATCTACCAGACCGGATGTGGCCTATGCTCTGAGCGTCACGAGCAGATACCAAGCCAATCCTGGTCAAATGCATTGGAAAGCCGTGAAGGATATTCTTAAGTACTTGCGAAGGACTAAGAATTTGTTCATGGTTTATGGAGGGAGAGAATTGTAGTTGGAAGGCTATACCGACTCTAGCTTCCAATATGACGTGGATGACTCGAAATCAACCTCTGGATTTGTAATCGTGCTCAATGGCGGTGCTGTCTCTTGGAAGAGTTCCAAGAGGGACACCACAGCGGATTCCACCACTGAGGCAGAATACATTGCAGCATCAGCTGCTGCTAAAGAGGCGGATTGGATAAGTAAATTCATCCAAGAGTTGGGTGTAATTCCTGAAGCTGTTGGTCCAGTCCCGGTGTACTGTGACAACACGGGTGCCATTGCTCAGGCAAAGGAACCAAGGTCTCATCAGAAGTCCAAACACGTACTGAGAAAATACCACATCATCCGGGAGATCGTGGAAAGAGGAGACATCAGTGTCGAGAGAGTGGCCTCTACAGACAATATCGCTAATCCGCTTACTAAGACCTTGCCAGGACCATTGTTTGACAAACATCGCGAAGCAATGGGATTATGTAGTATGACTTGTTGGCTTTAGGGCAAGTGGGAGATTGAAAGAGTGGGTGCCCGGTTAGCCAACTTGTGGCTAAGGGCTTTTATGACTCTATGTAAAACAATCTTTTGTTTTATAATGGCATTGACTTTATCTTTCTTCATATTGTTATATTATGATATACTATTGTTGTTTTGATAAAGACCTTGAATATACTATAGTGTATGTAAGATGTGGTAGCATATGGGGATGGCTATCATGAAACACATCTTATAGTTACTGTATATTCTAAACTTTTCCTAGTCAATTGATCCGTCCGCAAATAAGGATAAGGATCGCTCGAGATTGAGACTAGCATTTGCGATGCCGAGTACCACGTTTCATTGGTATGGAACATAGAGATGTTCAAAGCATGCAAATGGATATTCATATGATGAATGATCGAACTACCCTATCCGGACTTTCCTAGTGGTTATCACTTATCGAGTGGATAAAGTTCGCGGTTTTGATTGTACACCATTAGTCCTTATTACTTGAAACATCATTGAGACTCTATATGCTAGTACTGTACTTTGACTCGTTTACCGACTCTATTGGGGTCATCAGGTGTCGGGATTGGGTACAGTTACGACACATATAGGAGTCGATGCTTTGTTGTCAAGGATTCACCACATACTTGCGAGTGTGGATATCCTATGCGATCTGAGGAGATATTAGTGTGACGAATCTCTGGCCAGAGTACATGATGTGTTTTAGGTTAATGGGTTTTCCTAGTAACACATGCGATGTCACTATTTGATCTCCAAGATGTTATGCATAGTTATCGAATCTCGAACGACTCTCGATATACCAATGGTTGTTGATTCGATCGGGATATATAGTTGAAGGGACCGTACTGTACGCTAACCAAAATCTACTGGTTCTTGCAGGCACTATCAGTAATACCTAGGGAATCATGGGGCGATGTTGCTAGGCGCTCTTACCATGATTCGATGGGTAAGTCGGAAATTTTTGTTCCGAGTCACAAGGTTTGTGAGCCCACGGCTAGCTGTATTCCTGAACCATTGAGGGTTACACAAGTAATGGATTACTAAAACCCCGTAGAGATAGTTAAATTTAAAGAGTTAAATTTAATGAAAGATAAGTTGGACTTCTTAACTAAAGGGAGTGGGATTTCCTAAAATGACATAGGGATGGGCATTTTTGGAAATCACTGAATTCGGATTCAGAAAAATTATCTTGACTCTAAAACATGCAGAAATGGTTTCTGTGCACATTGGTGAAATCAGTTTATCAATCGGAGTCACGATGAATTTTATATTAATTTCTATAACAACAGGCTTGGCTTGTTGGGCTTAAGTTATGGATTGTGGGCTTTAAGGAGTTAGAGTCCTGATACAATTATAACTAGAAATTATCTATAAATAGAGGTGTTGGGTTCGAAAATCACACACGTTATATATAGCAATTTTTGAAATTTCAGTCTATATTATTAAAGAGGATTTTCGAATTCTCTGTCCCTTTTGGAGAAAATTCGGGTTGTGATTTTTGTGAAAAATTACAATCTGAATTAACAGATCATATCTGTTTATTCTCTACGCAAACTTTTGATTGATTTCTAGTGCAGTCAATCAGAGGGTTTTGTTTTCTATTCGTGGACCTGATTGAAGAAACGTTCATTCATCAGTTCCGGGGATATACAACAAGATTAGATTAAATTCTGTTGGTGTCCATAATCTCGCTTCGAGATTTTAAGGTAAAATATTTAATAGTGATTAATTGTTTTACTTATACAAATTTAATCGTAAAGTTTTGATACCTAGATATGGAATCGTTTCATATTAATAAAATAAAATTTTTAAACTTCCGCTGCACCGGGTATCAATTCTAATTGATCTGAACACAGTTTTCCAACATCAAGAACCGCGCAAACTAATTTTTGGCGCCGTTGAAGGGGATTGAAATTGACAAATTTTACTTTTTGTTATTTTCTTTGGTTAATTCTTTTGTTTCTTCTACTTTATTCCTGCGTTAGCTACCGTTTTCTATTTTATTTGCAGGAATTCATCTGGTGTAATACTTTGAGATGTCTCATCGACAAGTATTCACAAGTTTTACCCAGCAACACCGAGAGCCAACATAGATTTTCTCTTCCCATGTTTACCAGCTGTTATGGGGTGTTGTTGAGGTGACGAGTTTAAACCACATTTGTTGAGCTGGAACAAAAACCTATTTGTGGTGTCATTTAACACTTACTATGTGCGTCAGCCGCTCTTTGATGAGTGCTTCTGATGGTCGAGCCAAGAACTAAAAATCAGGCGCTACTTGGGAGGCAACCCAAGAATTCTAATTCTTTTTGTTTTGTTTTTTTTTTAATTTTAGTTTTGTTTATCTAGTGTTGTTTTGTGTTGAGTTGATCATGTTTAATCCCTCAATTTTTTGATTTTCAAAGTGAATATATAAGAATATTGATGGCCTAAGAAATGTGGTGCAGCAACGGCAGATGGATATACACCACGATGATTGACTAGGGGAGTGTTATTTTGTTTTCATTGTGTTTATTTTTGTTTTGCATTTGTTCGTTTCTCATTCTGCTCATTGTTATAGATCATTGAGGGCAATGCTTTGGATAAGTATGGGGGGTGTTATTTAGTTTTGTTTCGTTCGTCATTATGTTTTTCATTCATATGGTTTAGATTATTTCATATAGTTCGTATTCATGCATATCATTATATTTTGTGTTTGTGTTATTTGAATAAGTAGAATGATAATTTTTAGCTGATAATGATAGAGTTGGAAAAAATTGTTTTTGAAAAAAATGTTGCTTTTGATTGAACATGAGAAACTGTTGGTTGAATTGTGAATCATATTAAGCACGCATGTTAGATTTGTGTAGTGTAGTGAAGTAATTGATGAAGTTCGTGTTTGTTTGACCATTGCACGACAATAGATGCTTGTTGATCATGATAGTGTCTATGGATTCTTGATGATTGTTAGACATTGCATGTGTGATCTTGGGCGTACCTATAAAATTTTTGAAAAAAAAACTTATGTTGAAAATTAAGTTAACTCCATCCGGGTTACGAGTGAGGGATTGAAATCCTAATCCCTTGTTTTTTACTAAGTATGCGGTGTCCATGGGGTTAATACAAAATTTTTAAAGAAATTTTAAAATAACATTTCCATCCGGGCTTGGAAAATGGTTGAAATCCTAATCAATTTTCCATAGCTAAGTTTGCGGGATAAATGGGATTTTAATTCCATTCAGGCTATACACGAGGGGATTGAAATTCAAATCCTATCTTAGTTATAGATAAGTTTGCGGGTAATTATTGGGGCATATAAAAAAAACCGGGTGCAAAATCTGGAGGTACGTAATTATTCTCAAGAGAATGCATTTTTTGTTTGGGATTGTTGGGATGAAGGAGTGCTAGATTGTGATACTTGCATTGAATTGTAAAAGATCGCTAAACATTCTTAGGATGGATTCTTTTAAAGTTGCACGAAACTGGAATAACATGGCACACACACACGTTTACGTTAAACTGATAGTGTATTGTGAACAATCAGAAGTTTATGGTTTTAAATTTTTGAATGTGGGAACTTTTTGGAGGCTGTGCACGTTCATGACTCATTATTACTTTTGTAGTTGTTTGCATATTGTTTTGCATGTCTTGCTCGAGGGCGAGCAAGAATTAAGTATGAGGGTGTTGATAAGTGCATTTTGTGTGCATTATTTCATGTCTATTTTGCATGCATATGTTTGGTCTCATATTGTATTATGTATTGTTTTTGTGTGATTTATTGCTTATTTGTGCATTTCACTCTCCGGGTTAATTTTGTAGGAAAATGGGTTTTTGAAGAATGAATTACGGAGCAGCCTTGGTAAAAAATTCAAATTTAATTCTAGATTGCTTTAAATCCAATCTCCACCGGTCCGATTATATTACAAGATGTTTTGAAGCTGCTGTCCAAATTTCAACTTGATCCGACGGCTAGAACTAAAGTTATGAATTATTCAAGAAAACTGCGCGCTGGGAAGAAAATATGGCGCCTAGGCGCGACCTGGACGAAAAAAAGACATTTGGGACATAACTTTTCACGCCATGGCATGCTTTTTCCTGCGCCATGGCGCGACACGGAAGGAAAAAAATCAGACTTTTCGAGATTTTAAAAGTCTTGAGTCACGGGCTTTATTTGACAGGCTTTCAAGTACATATAAAAAGAAGATCAGAGGGAGACGAAAAGGGAGAGAGAGGCGGCCACCAAGCGAGAACCAAGAGAAAAAAAGGGAGACGGCGTGAAGATCTCAAGAACCGCGCAAACTAGTTTTTTCTTTTCTCTCTTATTTTTGTTGGGATTTAGGGGATCCTGCCCTCAAAACTTTGTTTTGATTTCTTCTTGAAGATTGAATTTGGTTTTTATGCATTCTTGATTATATTACTGTGTTTATTGATTATTTGGAGATTGGTCAACTTCGAATTGATTTTATGTGTTATAATTGATACTGAAAGGAGATTTTATAAGATGATAGGGTAATATAGTCCATGGATCTACAACTTGCATAGACATATGAGGTTGGATACATGTTGATAGTCATAGTCCAATAGGTCGAAAGCTAGAGGATTCCACAAATCATAATGCAATTGCAATTGTTAAATAACACAAGGACACTTGGTTATTGCATTTTGTTTATTAGATTAATATAGCTCGACAGAGTATTTTGATAAATTATGGAATTCCGTCAAAATCATGACTTGAGAACTGAATTTCAATCATTAGAAAAGGAAAGGGGTAGGTGAATCGAGATCCGAACAATCGTTTATTTATTTTCTGAATTTAATTTTATTATTTTGCTTTTATTTCATCTTTTATGTTAGATAAATAATTTATTCTCATCTCATCTTTATTAACTAAAGAATAATACACGAGTAATTTTGTCACAAATCAATCTCTGTGGGACGATACTCGTACTTTGTACACTATATTATTACTTGAATCGTGCACTTGCAATTTATTCAAGCTTAATTGATATATATATATTTAGGTTGATTTTTTGTGGTAGTATTTGCTCGATCACTTCTCCTCACTCATCACCTTCCCCATCTCGTTTCCTCCATTGAAGGTGCTCAAAGCCTTCTTCAAGCTTTCTGATCACGGTTTCCGGTCGATCCGTCCGTTAGAGTTTTAATCCGAAGGCAGATTAGCGATCACATCAGCGAGAGCTTCATTCTATCATAAGTATTTCTCCGATCAGTTATACTTCTATTTTCCGATGTTGTTAGAATCGAATGAGTGTCGGTTATGTTGCTCTTGAGATAGTTCTTATCGATTATTCTCAGTCGGTTTTGAAATAGAGCGTTGTTCGGATTTGTTATGATTTTCGGAAGCATAATTCAAAAATGGGGGTTTTGTGATTTGTTTGATTCGGATTGTTATTGATGTTTTAGCATTGCTTTGAGTTGTTTTCAATGTTGTACTACTGTCTGCGTTTCCGGTTTGATCAGTTTATAGTCGTTATGTCGCAGGTTTGAGTTTTGGGATTTTGAACCGTTTGAATTGTAGAACTTGGGCAATTGGGCTTGTTCATCGTTATTGATCATCTTTTTGCATATGTACAGATTCGTTTGAAGTTTGTCGAGCCCAGAGTTAGCAGAAGTCAATCGTCGAAGAGTTGGACGAAGAGCGGTAAAAGAGTTTACCTTGAGTGAAACGACCCTAACTCTACTATAGATAATAATTAAATAAAATGCGGATTTCTCAGAAAATATTATAAAAATCTTTCGGCTTGACCTCTTTGTTTAAGTGAAAACCCGCTTGACTCATACATAAAACAAATAAAATGAAAGAAATAAACAACCGACGACACAAGTAAACTAAACCGAGAAAAGAACGAGAACCCAAGGAAGAGATTCGACATAAAAAATATCCAATAGGTTTAAAAATCTATTGTTTACATGCCCAAAACAATTCTAACTAGACATTTCATATACATTTGACAAATAAGAAAAATAAATGCTTCATAACATATAAATTCTAGTAACTATGCGGAAGACGAGCAAAGGTCGGAGGGATGTGTCATGCCCGCATCGCAGTACACTCGATAGTCTTGCCCCTCGATCTAAATAAAATACTTCTCACCTGAAAACAATAAGTGTAGTGAGTCTAAAAGACTCAGTAAGAATATGGGGGGGATAACGAGTACTACGTAAATACAAGCACACGCAGATTAAAAATAGCTTGATAATAAAATACTTTGTGCCCTTAATTTGAATAAAATGTACTTCTAAAATAAGAGAACGTGAATATAAAATATGCATGGCTAAGTCATTTATAATCAATGTAACTGCATAAACTGTACTGAAACGTAGTCATAAAAACTGTGAACTGTAACTGTATCTGAATCTGTAACTGTAACTATGAACTTAAATTCTTGATTGTGACTCTGTGATTTCGATCATGATCATGGCTTCAGTTCACTATGCCGCAAGGAGGTCAGGATTACACCCAACCCAATCTTGCCCTGTATTTGGTAAGGGAGGCCAAGATATCTCTCAGCCCCACACGAACACATGCTAAGGTAAGGAAACACATAATGATTTGGTAAGGGAGGACAAAACGTCTCCCAGCCCCACACATACACATGAATAAATGTAGTCACAATCATCTCACTTCGTTCATAAAATACTTTCTTTCCTTCATGAATATGAGACTTAGCATGCATATGTAAATATGACGTACATGTAAATATTTTAACGATAATCATGCAAATGACTCACACAAGGACGACCGGGATGGTGATTTAGGAGACAAACCAAATGATGTAAATTTAAACCAAAGTGTAGCGCTTAAGACAATTCAAGCGGTTTGTCCATAAAATTAGTAACTTGCTCGATTCTTAATAAAAAAGAATTCCTCTTGACACCACGACTTCATGACACTATAACAAAGCCAGGAATTCATACTCGGAATTTATTTCCTAAGCGATCATTTTAAAAAAAATCAACTTCCGGGCAGCAAGCCCTTTGGCTTCAAAATTCTGCACCTAAACAATCAAAAAAAATCTAAACTAAAACTTTTCCCAAACTCGAGCCCTTAACCAAAACATGAGATAAAACCTGTTTTAAAAATTCGATTCCGGACAGCCCTGTTTTAGGAAAAATATGCACCTCTTTTTTTGAATTCTTAGAACTCAACTGAAACTTAACCGAACTAATTCCCGCTTTCACCAACGTAATCCCAACATCCTAAACCAATGCCATCCCCGAGCCCTTTGCTAAAACACGATTCCAACCCTGCTTTTACCATTAGTTTCCGGACAGCCCCAACCGTTCCATAATTCTGCTCATGCCACCTTCCTTAAACTCAATCCAAAACTTATCTATTTGTCTCTCGGCTCCAAGCCACTATCCTAGTACCCAAACCAACATTTAAGCTCACCAAAAACCCCCTTAAAAAACTCAACACAACCAACCCATCTCATCCCCATGAACCAACCAAAATTGAGCCCCCTATCTCCTGGCCATTCGAATTTCCTCTAAACCAACTCCCATTCCAAATTCAAATCCTAACGCTACCATGTGAACTGCAAATCACCCATGATAGCTCCAAAATCACCAACCAAGCATCACCAACAAAAGTCACACAATTTTCGAAAGCTAGCAATATGAAATAAATCTTGATTTTCAAAAGCTTGCTAGAATAAAAGTAATTTCCATCCCAATGCTATAACCAAATCATTATTCAACATGTAATAAAAAATAGATCAATTGCCATCCCTAAATCAAACAACACAGCAATGGCCGAGATTTAAAAATGAAGAACAGGGCATGCATTATATAAAATAACTAAAAACTTAGACACCAATAAAACACACAACATAAGTAATCTACAAAGGAGCCAATGAATCCATAATCTTTCCTAAGCTATAAAATCGAAATGGAAG
The DNA here is from genome assembly GCF_033568475.1 of Henckelia pumila. Taxonomy (NCBI): domain Eukaryota; kingdom Viridiplantae; phylum Streptophyta; class Magnoliopsida; order Lamiales; family Gesneriaceae; genus Henckelia; species Henckelia pumila. Next base: position 13,917,833 of record NC_133120.1, read on the forward strand.
AGCTCAAAAGAGCTAAAACCGAAATCGAAGGGAAAATAATGGAGTTACTTCGAGCTGGGAATGAGATGAAATCGAGCTCAAGGGTAAAGGTAATTCGACCAGCTTGCTTTGGAGTGATTCGCCGGAGAAGAAAATAAGATGGAGGCAGCGGCGAGATCAAGGAAGAAGAAGGTGAAGACGATTCCTTTCCATGGAAGAAGGGAAGTGTGTCATGACTTTTTGGGTGTGTGTGTGTGATTTGGGGGCTAGGTTTTCATCCAAGTTAAAGTGTATGTATAGGTGTATGTATAAGTATATGTGTGTGAATTTTTAGGGAATAAAAATGCTACAAACATAAAAGAAAATGATACCCCTAACTTAACAACTTAGGACAATGAATTTAATTTGCACAAATACAACACAAGTTTAAAAATTTTATTTTTAAAATATTAAATTGGATTTTATTAGTTCGGAAATTAAAAATGCTAATTTTCGCAAAAGTTTTAAAAATAAAATCCAGTGCGCGGGAAAAATTGATTTTTAAGTAATCCAATACCAAAACTTAGAATTATAAATATCTAAAACATATTTAGGCAAATAAATATAAAAAATTAGAATTATAAATGTCTAAAACATATTGAGGCATGAAAATCAAATTAAGAAATTTTAGGCGCTAACTTAGGAATTAAAAATCATTACTTTAAATATTTTTTTGATGTTGCAGCGTTAAACGAGTTTTTAAATAATAAACAGAGCGATTAAAATAATTTAAACAAACTAAAACAAAGTTTAAAATAAATTTAAATAATACAAAAACGGAAATAAAAACCTTTAAAATGATTTGAAAAATTAAAAAGAATTTAAATAAATAAGCTAGACATTTAAAATATTTTAAATTAGTTAACCGCCAAACTTAATTTATTTAAAATAAATAAGTTGGACACTCAAAAATATTTAAACAAATAAGCTAAACGATTAAAATCATTTAAATGAATAAAGTAAACAATTAAAATCATTTAAAGTGAGAGCTTAAACCTTTAAAATATTTAAAACAATTTAAACTGCACAATAAAATCATTTAGGTAAATAAAATTAAACAATTAAAAATATTAATCAAATAGTTAGTAAAATAAAATCATTTAAATAAATAATAAAATATTTTATTAGCACATAATTTCAAATAAAGAATTTAAATTAATTAAACTTAAAAATAATAATCCTAATATTTATTTAATTTAATTTAATTCATGTGATTTAGTAGACTGAGTTTTAGGTGCTACAATTCCTTCTCCCTTAAATGAAATTTCGTCCTTGAAATTCAAGGCTTACTGACTAGGTTCTAATACCTTAGACTAGATCAACACTAAATTTTTTTTCCAACTCTGTCCTCTAATGAGTTGGCTCAAAATATCTTTCGCCGCGCAATCTGATTCTTACTGATATCTATATTATCAAGGATCTGACCAACTTTTATTCCAATATAAAAGTTAAAATTCTTACATCTTCTCAAGTGGTCTTATCCTCAATGAAATTTTATCACTCCTCAAATTTACTTCCAATCTAAATTTATAAATTCACAAAATACTTAGCAACTATTACTAAACTTTCCTAAATAGGATAGCTAAGGGACAATATAATTCTACCTTGACAGTCACATAGGGGCTGACAAAACAAGTTAATTTTCTTATATTTCCAAATCGTTAATATTACGGAACAGTGATACCTTCAAGAACAACTTAATAACCACTATGAGACTCTAAAGGTCTACGACACTTATTAGCAGCGCTACGCTTAATGATCCTGGACTATGCTCAATCCCTCATTAATTACTGCATCTCACAACGTTTCTAAGATTGAATTTTCTTAAGCAACGACTCTAGTTCGGTTAACCTTCACGTGGAACCAACGAATTTCCTCAGCTTAGGATTGATCGACCTATTTCCATAAATAAATCTAATCCAATCCTTGATAAGAAAATATACCCATAAAATGTTGTTCGGTTCCAAGATATTATCCGATAACATATAGAATCCGAATAGCTGACTAGAAAGATCCCAAATATCCATTCACCAAATTTATACGATCATCTCTAGCGTCTTTGATTCTAGCGAAAGTTCAACTCTTATTTAAAATTTCCCAATAGATTTATCTACTTATTGGATTAGATGGTCTCTAAGTACCAAACAATTCCTACATATCTCTTGAAAACATATCTCGAATCTCTAGTTCAACTTGACAGCAAGTCTGAAAATCCAAAAATTCTCAAATTATTATATGTACAACCTGAATTCATTTCAAGAAATTAGTACCCAATCAGAAACCTTGAAGATTTTGCAACCCGATCGTAAATGCTTTCTAATTAACCCACCAGTACCTTAGCATTTCACATGTAAGTAAATCTACTGCTTATCTAGAAAACTTCCTAAATATTCTATTCATCATTCTATTCCCATAGTTGGTGCAATAGCCTTACTGGTTGACATTCACAAAATCTTAGAATGCTAATATAAAGTACCCAAAAGTCTCTAGGGACAACTCAAATTCCTATCTCGTAACTGCTCACCCATTCATCTTACCAAAAATCATCTGTTTACTCTTAACGATCCTATTTAAAATGGAAGCAACCCATTCAAATAATTTACAAACTAGTAGTCTTCTCGCTAGAACTAGATATAATTAGTAGTCATCATTTCTCAGAACACAACGATAACTTAGGATTCTATCTAGTACTAATACAAAATTCCAACGGTCTAAACACTTAATTAGCGGTTACGAGTCGATTCTCTACACAAAAATAGAAATGATAATTTGAAAATATGATTCACCCAAATAATCCACAATGATGGATCATGAAAGGAAACAAATGCTAATTCTGCTTAATACGAAATGAAATAATGTAAGCATTACAAACAAATGAACTGAAAGTAAAAATCTAGTTAAGTGAAAACAACTCAATTATAATTAAATTCTAGGGATGAGTGAATAATAATGGAGGCTCCATGAATAATAAATATGAGCCAACAAGATACAAATCTTGTGATCATTCACCCATGGTTAATGAAATCATGCTCAAACAATCAAGGCAAAATTAAGGCAGTCAGTGTGACTTCAGTCAAGAGAATTTCACACAAGTTAATAATCAGGGGAAACAATGATCTCAAAATAAAATCAGATGTCAGATACACAACATGAGTAGATTACCAAAAAGAAAAAAAATGAATCTTACTCACATCAACATGTGGCTCTAGAACCGAAGAAAAATTTCAAGAAGTATAAAACATGAACAAAATTTTATTAAGAAGTTCGACCAATGTCAAAGTAGCTGAATACAACATTAATTGATGTCAAACGAATTCATAAATGAGCAAAGAATGTTCAAAGAAATTTCGGATACACAAGGTATATGTTGTAACGGATTTGAGCACAAAAGAAAAAGGAAATAACGATCAGAGTAGTAGTTCACATAATTGAAAGGCTCAAAGTAACCGACTCACTATTTCCAAAAATCATACCTGCCCAAATAAACAAAGAAAATTCAAACTATCCATAATAATATAAATACAAAGTCCGTATCTCAAGTCTTCACACGAGTTTAGATTCATTAACTTAACAGACCAAAACATACGCTTTATCAATTCCTTAAACAAACTATTCGCTTAGTGGTATCTGACAAAAATCCATTATGAGAAAATAAATTACAACAAATACCCAACAATTAGTATCTCCTAATGCGCAAGTTTGATATCTTCCAACAAACTCCTACAATCTCATCAAAATTACTAACACTACCTAATAACTCAAACAACAACCATGTAATGCCCACAATTGGAAGTAATATTGGTACACCAACTCCGTTTAACATGGAACCGCATGCTACGAAAATAAATAGTCAAATAATACACTTTAAATTATAAAAGAAGTTTTAAACAAAAATAAACAGTAAACTAAACACTTAATTAAATTAAACATCTAGTTTTGAAAATATCCTAAAAAGAAGGTGACATCAAAACATTTAAAGTATCAATTCAAGTATTACTAACATATATAATTCCTTAAAACTTACATACTTTGAGGCGAGACTTCTCGAGTTTCTTGCAACCGGCTGTAGGCACAACCCAAACCAGAACCATGCTCTGATACCAACTGAAACGACCATAACTCTACTATAAATAATAATTAAATAAAATGTGGATTTTTCAGAAAATTTTATAAAAAAATTTCGGCATGACCTGTTTGTTTATGTGGAAACCCGCCTGACTCAGACATCAAACAAAATAAAATGAAAGAAATAAACAACCGACGACACAAGTAAACTAAACCTAGAAAAGAACGAGAACCCAAGGAAGATATTCGTCATAACAAATATCCAATAAGTTTAAAAATCTAATGTTTACATGCCCAAAACAATTCTAACTAAACATTTCATATACATGTGACAAATAAGCAAAATAAATGCTTCATAACATATAAATTCTAGTAACTATGCGGAAGGCGAGCAAAGGTCGGAGGGATGTGTCGTGTCTGCATCGCAGTCCACTCGATAGTCTTGCCCCTCGATCTAAATGAAATACTTCTCACCAGAAAATAATAAGTGTAGTTAGTCTAAAAGACTCAACAAGAATATGGGGGGGGGATAACGAGTATTACGTAAATACAAGCACACACAGATTAAAAATTGTGGTAACCCTTAACCAATTAAAGAGATTGAGGAACTAATCTCATTTGCTAAACTTGAGTTCGGACGATCCGAAGTGGAGGATCGGAGGCTCCGAACTGGATCGGACGATCCGAAGGCAAGTTCGGACGCTCCGATCGTTCTACCGACAGACGTCATGGATGACATCATTGTGCTGACGTAAGCAATGACACATTATTGGGTTTGGACGACCCAAAGTCAAGATCGGACGGTCCGATCGTGTTTCGATGCTCCGAAGCATGGTTCGGACGGCCCGAACTCCGTCTATAAATAGGAGGGCTTAGTTTCACTTTAAGTCGCACCATTCACCTCTTGTCTCTCGATTCCTTAGTCTTGTAGCTCAGATCTAGGGAATTCTAGGCATCCCATTGGGAATCCGGAATGGGCGTAGCGATCCAAGCGTTGTAGCGAAGTTGTGGCCTAGTTTTGAGGCAATCGACAACAAAAGGACTAACGACGGACGAAGGTATAGCTTTTGCTTCCTAAAAATATTTAGGAGTATGCAATAGCTTAGTTAAGTCTTTTAGAGCACTTTAATGATGTTAGTATCATTTGGCATTGTAGTGCGGATTATAGGCGTAGACCTAGAGCTGGTAGAGCGCGCCTAGCATTTGTGGTACGAAAGTACTGTTCGAGATATCCTGACTGAGTATGCATGTATTATGTGACTGCATGATTTATATGTCATGATAATATGCTGCATACATTTGCATCTTGTACTATCTCCTTTGAGATGTCTGTTAGTAGGGTTCTACCCTATCTTGTTAGTGGATGAACATCCATCGATTTGGGTCCGGTGTATCCATTAGTATTTCGGTATGTGAGCCACCTCCTGAAGCGACGACACAGCGTGCTACATACCAGGGCCCGTTCTATCTCTGTTATCTGATCCTTGACCTCGCATTTTTAGGTAGTTCACTTTGCATGCATGTATACTCATACTCTCGTGCTGAGCATTTTATGCTCAAGTCTCGTACTCTGTGTTTCTGTACACCCTATTCCATGGGGCAGGTTTGCGATTGGATGAGGCGGGTGGATCCAAGAGGGGCTAGGCATTGGTTGGCCAGCTGGAGCTTCGCCTAGGGTTTATTATTTTGTATTGGGTTGATACAGCTGTTCGATTTGGTTGTATAACTATTTGGATATTTACAGATTCCTTTCCTTGGGATTGTATATTGTTTATGGTTTCCGCAGTTTAATTCTGATTACTGTTTTATTAAGTTAATTGCATGCTTAAGTTCTGGTCAGTAGGTGATCTTGGTAAGGGTCACTATATTTATGGTATCAGAGAATTCATAGTATTCTTGGGATTTAGATTTGCATAAGATAACCGTGAGGTACTTTTGTAGATGGCGAACTACGATGACCAGAGTAGCCATGGTAGTGGAGGTGGACACTGGGAGATGATGATTATGAGAGTCGTTGGGAACGTCATCATCGTCGTCGTGATGAGGATCATTTCAGCGTACGTCGATTCTTGCAGATGGGCCCTAAGCCCTTGGTGGGAGGCGAGTCTTCGGAGGATGCGGAGAACTGGTTAGATCGTATGAAGACGACTTTTCAGACGTTCCGCTGTACCGAGGAGCAGACGACGGAGACGCTTGGTTATCTTCTGGATGGGCGAGCCCGTAGGTGGTGGAGGTTTACTTCTGCACCATTTATTGCGGCGAGAGGAGTGGCCACCTGGGCCATGTTCCGCACAGCTTTTTAGAAGCTGTATTTTCCTCCTGCACTCCGTCAGACGAAGGCGGGTGAGTTACTGAGTCTGCGTTAGGGAGCCATGTCTATTGAGGAGTATCAGCATAAGTTCTTTGATCTATTGTCCTATTGCCCCAAGATTGCTGACAGCTCTGAGATGAAGTATAATCTGTTCCTTCGGGACCTTAACCCTGAGATCCATGACCGTGTGGCGGTCGGTGACGACATGTCCTACGAGGGTTTGGTGAGCCGCTGTAACCAGGTGGAGGATAGCCTTCGGCGGAATAGGTCTTTCTCTCAGTCTAGGCCTGCGAGCTCTTTGGGTCCCCGTGCTCAGTCTTTCAAGAAGTCTGGATCTACATCTTCCTCTTGTTCCGCTGGTGTTTTTCATTTTGAGAAGAAGGACAAGTGCGACCATTACGTGAAGAACCATCCGTCAAACAAGTGTCGTAGAGCTTCTGGAGCTTGTTTCCGTTGTGGAGAGGTGGGTCATCTTTGGAGGGATTGCCCACTATCTGGGGGAGGCGGTTCTGGCTCTGGTTCAGGATCGGGTTCTCATGCCACCGTTCAGTAGAGGTCGAAGGAACAACCTGCTGGGAGTTCTGATCTGAGGTCGCGGGCTTCTGGCCAGGTGTTTGCCTTGAGGCATGATCAGGCAGTGGAGGAGAACGAGAAGGTCATCGCAGGTACATTTATGTTATATGAAATATCTGCTCTTGTACTTATTGACACTGGTGCATCTCATTCCTTCATTTCTGCATGTTTTGTTAAGAGGCATAAGTTACCATGAATTGCACCAGACGTAGTAGTTTTTGTTTCTACTCCGATGGGTCAGTCTTCTTTGGCTAAGAATCTAGTGATGCGTTGCCCTTTAGAGTATGAAGGGAACATTTTGATAGCGAATCTCATGGTTCTTGCGATGGACGATTTCGATTGTATTCTGGGGATAGACATGCTGACTACCTATCGAGCTTCAATGGACTGCTATCAGAGATTAGTATGCTTTCACCCGGATGGGAGTGATAGCTGGTTTTTCTATGATGAGGGATCGCGACCCCCGATGCCACTGGTATCAGCTTTGAGAGCCTATCGAGCTCTAGAGTCTGGTGGGGAAGGCTACCTTATCTATGCAGTTGATTTGCCCGCTTAGAGCATTGAGATAGAGAGTATTCCGGTTGTGGATGAATTCCCAGATGTATTTCCAGATGAGATTCCGGGTTTTCCTTCTGCTAGGGAAGTCGAGTTTGGCATAGAGTTGAAGCCGGGTACTTCGCATATTTCTCGAGCACCGTATCGTCTGGCTCCGTCAGAAATGCAAGAGTTGAAGAATCAGTTACAAGATCTTTTGGATAAGGGGTACATTCGTCCTAGTGTATCTCCTTGGGGAGCTCCTGTTCTTTTTGTAAAGAAGAAGGATAGGTCTATGTGGTTGTGCATTGACTATCGGCAGCTGAACCGAGTTACTGTGAAGAACAAATATCCTTTGCCTCTTATTGATGACTTGTTTGATCAGCTGCAGGGTACTTCAGTTTACTCCAAGATTGACTTGAGATCAGGGTATCATCAGATGAGAGTCCGAGATCATGACATGACCAAGACTGCATTCCGAACTCGCTATGGGCATTACGAGTTTCTAGTGATGCCATTTGGTTTGACTAATGAGCCAGCTATATTTATGGATCTGATGAACCGGGTCTTCAGGGAGTATTTGGACAAGTTTATCGTGCTCTTCATTGAAGACATCCTGGTGTGTTCGCATAATGCAGACGAGCATTTTTCACACTTGCGATTAGTAATGCAAACTCTTCGGGATGAGCAGTTGTAGGCCAAGTTGAGTAAGTGTGAGTTCTGGATGGATCGAGTGGCCTTTCTGGGCCATATCATATCCAGGGAGGGGATTTCTGTTGATCCGAGCAAGATTGAGGTTGTGATTAATTGGTTGCATCCAATGACGGTTGCTGAGATCCGTATTTTTCTGGGTCTAGCAGGGTATTATCATCGTTTCATTTTGAACTTCTCTCAGCTAGCTCGACCGTTGACGCAGCTTACCCGCAAGGGTGTTGATTTCGAGTGGTCATCCGAGTGCGAGGAGAATTTTTGCGAGCTTCGACGGCGGTTGACTTCTGCACCAATTTTGGCATTGTCGTCAGGATCTGGAGGGTATATGGTTTACACAGATGCTTCTCTTCAGGGGTTGGGTTGTGTCCTGACTCAGAATGGGCATGTGATCACATACGCTTCTAGACAGTTGAAGTTGCACAAAGACAATTATCCAATTCATGACTTGGAATTGGCAGCCATTGTGTTCGCTTTGAAGATCTGGCGTCATTATCTGTAAGGCAAGAAATTTGAGATCTTCACCGACCACAAGAGTCTCAAGTATTTGTTCACTCAGGCAGAGCTGAACATGAGGCAGAGACGTTGGATAGACTTGCTTAAGGACTATGATTGCGAGATTAAGTACCATCCGGGAGCTGCTAATCTCACTGCTGATGCCTTTAGTCGCAAGGTGCGACTATCCGCAATTCAGACTTGTTCGATGTCTAGTGCGATCGGTGATTGTTGTTCTTCAGGGTATACCTTAAAGCACAAGAAAGGTATGCAGAGTATCTAGATGTTTGCAATACTATCTGAGCCAGCTTTGTATTCGCGTATTCGGGATGCTCTGATGTCTGATTCAAAGACCCAGCATTTGGCTCGTCTAGCCAATGAGGGTAGTACGGCTGGATTTCACTATCACTCAGATGGCTTTCTGTGTTTGTCTGGTAGGCTTGTGATTCCGGAGGATGTAGAGTTGCGAGAGGAGATTTTGTCTCAAGCACATCGCACTAAGTTGAGTATTCATCCGGGGAGTAACAAGATGTACAATATTCTATGTACTCGGTTTTGGTGGAAGGGAATGAAGCACAATGTTTATTTGTTTGTTTTGAGATGTTTGGTGTGTCAGCAGGTCAAGGCAGAGCACCGACGACCTGGAGGTTTGCTTCACAGTCTGCCTATTCCTGAGTGGAAATGGGAGTTTATCACGATGGATTTTGTGACCCATTTTCCGGTATCCTCGAGGAATTGTGATGCTATCTTGGTTGTGGTGGACCGACTCACCAAGTCAGCACATTTAATTGCCTATAGTAGAGAGTAATCTGTAGATCGTATGGTGCGGTTGTGAAAGAGTGGGTGCCCGGTTAGCCAACTTGTGGCTAAGGGCTTTTATGACTCTATGTATAAAACAATCTTTGTTTAATATAATTTACATTCATTAATGGCATTTTCTTTGTCTTTCTTCATATTGTTATATTGTGATATACTATTGTTGTTTTGATAAAGACCTTGAATATACTATAGTGTAAGTAAGATGAGATAGTGAATAAAAAGAGATCACTATTATGAAACACATCTTATAGTCACTGTATATTCTAAACAGTTCCTAGTCAATTGAGCCGTCCGCTAATAAGGATAAGGATCGCTCGAGATTGAGACTAGCATTTGTGATGCAAAGTACCACGTTTCATTGGTAATGGACATGGAGATGTTCAAAGCATGCAAATGGATATTCATATGATGAATAATCGAACTACCCTATTCGTACTTTCCAAGTGGTTATCACTTATCGAGTGGATAAAGTCCGCGGTTTTGGTTATACACCATTAGTCCTTACTACTTGAAACATCATTGAGACTCTATATGCTAGTACTGTACTTTGACTAGTTTACCGACTCTATTGGGGTCATCAGGTGTCGGGATTGGGTACAGTTACGACACATATAGGAGTCGATGCTTTGTTGTCAAGGATTCACCACATACTTGCGAGTGTGGATATCATATGCGATCTGAGCAGATATTAGTGTGACAAATCTCTGGCCAGAGTACATGATGTGTTTTAGGTTACTCGGTTTTCCTAGTAACACATGCGATGTCACTATTTGATCTCCAAGATGTAATGAATAGTTATCAAATCTCGAACGACTCTCGATGCACCAATGGTTTTTGATTCGATCGGGATATATGGATGAAGGGACCGTACTATACGCTAACCAAAATCTACTGGTTCTTGCAGGCACTATCAGTGATACCTAGGGAATCATGGGCGATGTTGGTAGATGCTCTTACCATGATTCATTGGGCAAGTCGGAAATTATTGTTCCGAGTCACAAGGAGTTGTGAGCCCACGACTAGCTATATCCCTGAACCATTGAGGGTAACACAAGCAATGGATTACTAAACCCCGTTGAGATAGTTAAATTTAAAGAGTTAAATTTAATGAAAGAGAAGTTGGACTTCTTAACTAAAGAGAGTGGAATTTCCTAAAATGACATAGGGATGAGTATTTTTGGAAATCACTGAATTCGGATTCAGATAAATTATTTTGACTTTAAAAGGTGCAGAAATGGTTTCTGTGCACATTGGTGAAATAGGTTTATCAATCGGAGTCATGATGAATTTTATATTAATTTCTATAATAACGGGCTTGGCTTGTTGGGCTTAAGTTATGGATTATGGGCCCTAAGGAGTTAGAGTCCTAACATAATTATAACTTAATCTAGTCTAGAAATTATATATATATACATATGTAGGTTTCAAAATTCTCAATAATTCCTCGCAATTTTCGAACACTACATAAAATTTCTAAGGGATTTTTCGAAAATTCCCTTCTCCCTTTTGAGAAAATTTGGTCTGTGATTTTTCGAAAAATCACTTTCTGAATTAACAGATCAAATCTGTTTATTCTCATCAATAAACATCTGATTGATTTCTAGTGCAATCAATCAGAGGGTTTCTGTTTTCTGTTCGTGGACCTTATTCCGGAGATTGATCGTGAAGCCATCGGTTCTCGGGATATACAAGAAGAGCAGATTAAATTCTGTTGGTGTCCATAATCAAGTCGTTGCTTGAAGGGGTAAAAATTTAATTGTGATTTTATTTTTATTTGCATAATTTAATCGTAAAGTTTTGATACCCATGATATGGATGAAAGAGTGGGTGCCCAGTGAGCCAACTTGTGGCTATGGGCTTTGATGACTCTTTGTACAAACGATCTTTTGTTTAATGTAATTTACACTTTTATTAATGGCAATGACTTTATCTTTCTTCATATTGTTATATTGTGATATACTATTGTTGTTTTGATAAAGACCTTGAATATACTATAGTGTATGTAAGATGTGGTAGAACATGGGGATGTCTATCATGAAATACATCTTATAGTCACTGTATATTCTAAACTGTTCCTAGTCAATTGAGCCGTCCGATAATAAGGATAAGGATCGCTCGAGTTTGAGACTAGCATTTGCGATGCGGAGTACCACGTTTCATTGGTAGGGAACATGGAGATGTTCGAAGCATGCAAATGGATATTCATAGGATGAATAATCGAACTACCCTATCCGGACTTTCCAAGTGGTTATCACTTATTGAGTGGATAAAGTCCGCGGTTTTGGTTGTACACCATTAGTCCTTACTACTTGAAACATCATGGAGACTCTATATGCTAGTACTGTGCTTTGACTCGTTTACCGACTCTATGGGGTCATCAGGTGTCGGGATTGGGTACAGTTACAATACATATAGGAGTCGATGCATTGTTGTCAAGGATTCACCACATACTTGCGAGTGTGGATATCCTATGCGATCTGAGGAGATATTAGTGTGACGAATCTCTGGCCAGAGTACTTGATGTGATTTAAGAAATGGTTTCTTAGTAGCACATGCGATGTCACTAATTTGATCTTCAAGATGTATTGCATAGTTATCGAATCTTGAGCGACTCTCGATATACCAATGGTTGTTGATTCGATCGGGATATATGGATGAAGGGACCGTACTGTACGCTAACCAAAATCTACTGGTTCTTGTAGGCACTATCAGTGATACCTAGGGAATCATGGGGCGATGTTGCTAGGCGCTTTACCATGATTCGTTGGGCAAGTCGGAAATCGTTGTTCCGAGTCACAAGGAGTTGTGAGCCCACGGCTACCTTCCATCAACGGTCAATGTATGTGATGCTACCCGCGGATACGGTCCGGCTCATATTATTGGGGGGGCCCGTCCATCGGAAAGCTGTATATTGGATCGACACATGTTGTAAGTTGGGTGGAACTCCCATGGGATCGGCTCATATTATTGGGGGATCCACATGGCGACCGTCCATCACAACTTAATATTGATGGGTCATCTTGACATGTCACTTTAAACGGCGTCATATTATTGGGCCCTTATTGGACATGAGGTAAACACATGGGGGTTGCTTTGGAAGCAATTGGGCTCTACCTTTTGAGAATTATGGTTGGCTGATATTATTCGGGACCATAAGTTTGTCAATTGGACTCCATGTTCTCACTAAGGAAAAAGTTTCCCGTTTTCACTAGAGGGTAGTGAAATCGTTAAAATAGTGGGAGTGAGATTCATAAAATTAAATTTCGCCTATTTTATGTCTTAGTAAATTTTTAAACAATCATTGATATATGTCTGTTTTTCTTTTCAGTATTTCATACAATGAATTCGCGTAATCCATTATTCTCGATCCTCGAACAAAACAAGTTAACTGGCGCAAACTATACGGAATGGTTCCGGAAGTTGAAGATTGTCTTGACTTCGGAGAAGATGCTCTACGTGTTAGAGAAATCACCTCCGAAGGAAGCACCAGCTGACGTAAGTCCTCATCTTCTGCTAAGAAGGGGCCAAGTATGAAGGGCAAAAAACGTTCTGCCCCACCCAAGAAAGTCGAGCCCGAGAAGAAGCACAAGACAAAGGCTTCAAACAATGGAAAATCCAAGGATGTTTGCCATTACTGCAAGAAGCCCGGTCATTTGAAGCGCAACTGCAAGGAATATCTAGAGCAGTTGGGAACTGCAAAGGGTATGTTCTATATTGAAATAAACATTTCACTTAATACTACTTCTTGGGTATTGGATACCGGATGTGGATCTCACATTTGCAATGATTTGCAGGTGATGACAAGAAGTCGCAGGCTTAGAATGAGTGAGACCCAGCTGAGGCTCGGGAATGGTTCCAGAGTTGAAGCTACAGCCATTGGAGATATTTGTTTAATTTTGCAGAACGGTTTTAAGTTATTTTTAAGAGATGTTTTATTTGTTCCGGATTTAATTAAAAACATTATTTCTGTTTCTATGCTAGATAGAGATGGTTATTCTTGCAATTTTGTGAATGGGATTTGCAATATTTACAAGAATGAATGTTTGATTGGAAATGGACAACTTGAAAACGATCTATACAACTTAAAACTAAAAGACGTTCCAATAAATTATATTGATAAACCGGCGACAACAAACAAAAGGAAAATCGATAGTCAAAACCCGGCAAACCTTTGGCACGCTAGACTAGGTCATATTTCCTCAAGGAGGATGAACAAGCTAGTGGGAGAGGGCATGTTTATATGTCTGATATAACTCTCTACCTACTTGTGAATCCTGCCTAAAAGGGAAATGACTAAATCTCCTTTTAAGGGGAAACCTGAGCGTAGTCAAAATCTGTTGGATTTGATCCATACAGATGTTTGTGGACCATTTAGAGTTGGGACTCAATATGGCCACACCTACTTCATTACCTTTACTGACGATTATTCAAGGTATGGGTATTTATATTTAATGAAATATAAGTCTGAAGCATTTGAAAAGTTCAAAGAATTCAAGGCTGAAGTAGAAAACAAGCTAGGTAAAAGTATTAAAGCACTTCGATCGGATCGAGGTGGAGAATACTTAAGTACCGAGTTTTTGGACTATCTAAAAGAGAATGGGATTCTCTCTCAGTGGACTCCTCCTATGACACCACAGCTTAATGGTGTATCGGAGCGTCGTAATCAAACTTTGTTGGACATGGTTCGATCCATGATGAGCTTCACTGAGCTTCCACCTTCGTTTTGGGGCTATGCGCTTGAAACGGCGGTATTGTTGTTGAACAACGTCCACACTAAAGCAGTGGACAAAACACCATACGAGTTATGGAATGGCAAAGCTCCCAAGTATTCGTACTTGAGGATTTGGGGATGTCCTGCTTACGTGAAGCGGACAGTGGGAGATAAGTTGGATAGTCGATCCAGCTTATGTTATTTTGTAGGGTATCCGAAGAATTCAATCGGATATTATTTCTATTATCCTGCTGAAACAAAGGTGTTTGTTTCTAGGAATGCCACCTTCTTGGAGAAGGAGTTCTTATTGGATAAGAAAGGCGAGATGATGGAACTCGAAGAAGTTCGAGAAGAACCCGAAATACAAAATAACGATCCTACGCCTCAGGAACCATTACTGGACACGCCTGAACCTAGAAGATCCGAGAGGACTTCTAGACCTCCTGTTCGATATGGTCTTCTTCTTGAAGGGGATCAAGATGAACCTGACATTGGATGTGATCCAAGAAACTTCAAGGAAGCAATTTCTGATGCGGATTCAAATTTATGGCTTGAAGCTATGCAGTCTGAATTGGATTCAATGCATACAAACCAAGTTTGGTCTTTAGTAGATCCTCCTGATGGAATTGTTCCAATAGGGTGTAAATGGATCTACAAGAGAAAGCTTGGGCCTGATGGTAAGGTATTGACCTACAAGGCGCGATTGGTGGCGAAAGGTTACACTCAAAGACAAGGAGTTGACTATGATGAAACCTTTTCACCAGTTGCAATGTTCAAGTCCATAAGAATCCTTATTGCCATAGCTGCATGGTATGACTATGAAATATGGCAAATGGATGTGAAGACTGCTTTTCTTAATGGAGACATTAAGGAAGAAATCTATATGAAGCAGCCAGAGGGGTTCACATCCATGGGAAGCGAGCATAAGGTATGCAAGCTTCAGAGATCAATTTATGGTCTAAAACAAGCATCAAGAAGTTGGAACCAGAAATTTGATGAAACAATAAAAGATTTTAGTTTCATCAAGAACCCGGAGGAACCGTGCGTGTACAAGAAAGTAGTTAAGGATGCTGTGACATTCTTAGTACTTTATGTTGATGACATCCTACTCATTGGGAATGATGTAGGGATGTTACAGTCAACAAAGATATGGTTATCAGGTAGATTCTCGATGAAGGATTTGGGTGAGGCATCCTACATTCTTGGGATACAGATCTATAGAGATAGATCTAAGAGAATGATAGGACTCACTCAATCAACCTACATCGACACCATATTGAAACGGTTTTCAATGGATGGGTCCAAGAGAGGACATCTACCCATGTGTCATGGAGTTTCTCTATCCAAGTCTATGTGTCCCAAGACTGATGAAGAGATAGAGAATATGACACATGTACCATATGCGTCAGCTATAGGTAGTATCATGTATGGGATGATATCTACCAGACCGGATGTAGCATTTGCTCTGAGTGTCACGAGCAGATATCAAGCTAATCCCGGTCAAATGCATTGGAAAGCCGTGAAGGACATTCTTAAGTACTTACGAAGGACTAAGAATATGTTCATGGTATTTGGAGGACGAGATCTGAAATTGGAAGGCTATACCGACTCTAGCTTCCAAAGTGACGTGGATGACTCGAAGTCAACCTCTGGATTTGTGTTCATGCTCAATGGCGGTGCTGTCTCTTGGAAGAGTTCCAAGCAGGACACCACAGCGGATTCCACCACTGAGGCTGAATACATTGCAGCATCAGCTGCTGCTAAAGAGGCCGTTTGGATGAGGAAGTTCGTCCAAGAGTTGGGCGCCATTCCTGAATTTGTTGGTCCAGTCCCGGTGTACTGTGACAACACGGGTGCCGTTGCTCAAGCAAAGGAACCAAGGTCTCATCAAAGATCCAAACACGTACTGAGGAAATACCACATCATCTGGGAGATAGTGGAAAGAGGAGACATCACTGTCGAACGAGTGGCCTCTGCAGACAATATCGCTGATCCGCTTACTAAGCCCTTGACAGGACCATTGTTTGACAAACATCGCGAAGCAATGGGTCTACGTAGTATGACTAGTTGGCTATAGGGCAAGTGGGAGATTGAAAGAGTGGGTGCCCAGTGAGCCAACTTGTGGCTATGGGCTTTGATGACTCTTTGTACAAACGATCTTTTGTTTAATATAATTTACACTTTTATTAATGGCAATGACTTTATCTTTCTTCATAATGTTATATTGTGATATACTATTGTTGTTTTGATAAAGACCTTGAATATACTATAGTGTATGTAAGATGTGGTAGAACATGGGGATGTCTATCATGAAATACATCTTATAGTCACTGTATATTCTAAACTGTTCCTAGTCAATTGAGCCGTCCGATAATAAGGATAAGGATCGCTCGAGTTTGAGACTAGCATTTGCGATGCGGAGTACCACGTTTCATTGGTAGGGAACATGGAGATGTTCGAAGCATGCAAATGGATATTCATAGGATGAATAATCGAACTACCCTATCCGGACTTTCCAAGTGGTTATCACTTATCGAGTGGATAAAGTCCGCGGTTTTGGTTGTACACCATTAGTCCTTACTACTTGAAACATCATGGAGACTCTATATGCTACTACTGTGCTTTGACTCGTTTACCGACTCTATGGGGTCATCAGGTGTCGGGATTGGGTACAGTTACAACACATATAGGAGTCGATGCATTGTTGTCAAGGATTCACCACATACTTGCGAGTGTGGATATCCTATGCGATCTGAGGAGATATTAGTGTGACGAATCTCTGGCCAGAGTACTTGATGTGATTTAAGAAATGGTTTCTTAGTAGCACATGCGATGTCACTAATTTGATCTTCAAGATGTATTGCATAGTTATCGAATCTTGAGCGACTCTCGATATACCAATGGTTGTTGATTCGATCGGGATATATGGATGAAGGGACCGTACTGTACGCTAACCAAAATCTACTGGTTCTTGTAGGCACTATCAGTGATACCTAGGGAATCATGGGGCGATGTTGTTAGGCGCTTTACCATGATTCGTTGGGCAAGTCGGAAATCGTTGTTCCGAGTCACAAGGAGTTGTGAGCCCACGGCTAGCTGTATCCCTGAACCATTGAGGGTCACACAGTGTAATGGAGTTTTAATCCCCGTTGAGATAGTTAAATTTAAAGAGTTAAATTTAATGAATAAAGAAGTTGGACTTCTTAAATAAGAGTAAGGGAGTAGGATTTCCTAAAATGACATAGGGATGTACATTTTTGGAAATCACTGAATTCGGATTCATGAAAATTTATCTTGACTTTAAAATGTGCAGAAATGGTTTCTGTGCACATTGGTAAAATCGGTTTATCAATCGGAGTCACGATGAATTTTATATTAATTTCTGAACATGCGGGCTTTGCTTGTCGGGCCTCAACTTATGACTAATGGGCCCTAAGGTGTTAGTGGCCTGCATTATAAATAAGTTATTACAGTACAGAAATTACAACACAACAGGTCATTATTTTGAGACAGAGTTTTCGGAAAAACCCTAGCCTCTCTCTCAATAATTCGGCCGATCACCCCTCCCTCTCTGTCAGAGAAAATTCCGGTCTGTGATTTTGAATTGCAGTCAGGAATAACGAATCAGATTCGTTTAATCTCTTCGCATAAAAACTTCTGATAGATTTTCTAGTGCAATCTATCAGAGGGATTAAAACCTCATTCGTGGACCTGATTGAAGGAGTTCATCAGTTCCTGGGAGATACAAGAAGCGCAGAGAAATCTGTGTGGTGTCCAATAATCTCGCTTCGAGATTGAAGGTAAAATTTAATAATAGTTATTTAATTTTACACACACTTATAATTTAATCGTTGAACGGTTGATACCCACAATATGGAATTGTTCCATAATAAAATTTTTAAACTTCCGCTGCACCGGGTATCAATCGTGATTGATCTGAGAGCCGCATTTTCCAACATTGTGCTGTAAGGACCAGTCTTGGAGGGATTTCCTTGATGATTACGTACTCTGAACAGATATTTTAGTCTATGGGATACTGCTAGACTAGTGGATCTAGTCAGTAATTGGATTCTCTTATGATAGGAGTTATCCAGTAGATGGGTTTGTGAACTGTCTGGAACATTGACTCGGGGGTGAGTATTTTCTAGCAATGATGGTTTTCTTAGTTGGTTATATCCGATGCTAAGGATTGTACAGGACTATTTGAGACGTTAGGGAAGCGTGACTTATGTCAGTGTACACTTCGTGGTGATTCCAGGTGGGACATCGTGGTAAGTTACCTCAGTCTTGATTTGTTGCAATCTTAGCTATGTATATAATTATCAAGAGAATGTTCAGCGTTAGTTGGAATCTTTTGGACGTGTAGTGCGTTTTGGGTTTGGCAAGTCCTAATGATCATCTTGAATGACTATAGACAGTGAATAGTATTTCTAGACTGGTGCAGGCTTGGCACTAGTGACTACTTGTAGCTATTGTCTGACTCTGTCAAGAGATAAGTGATTGAATCAACTGTGATTCTTTTGATTTTAAGTATTTGGGATTAGCGTACGTGTGGCGGTGAGATCATCGATATTGATCGAGCCATGAGAGTTTTCATTGATCAGTGATTGTCTGATTAGAGTTGATACCATCAGGCAGAGCGAGAGCTACAGTAGATCGATTTGATCGATCAAGATTATTCCAATCGGTACTGATTGGGATATAGTGAATCTGGAATTACTAGGGATAGTACTATAAGTATGGTATACTTTGATACAACGATTCCAATGCATTTAGGGAATCCTTCAGTCGTTAAGGATCTATAAGAATGCGGGAATCAGGACTTTTGGATTCTGCGAATCACGAAAGTGGTCATGGGTTGGCTCTTGTGATCATAGTTCATTGATAGCGTTGCTGAGATTACCAGTGACGGATTTTGATCTGAGCATTTCTTGGTGCTAGCAATGATTGATCCAGTTTGCGGAAATAGGTTCAGTGATTGTTCCAGGATTGTCAGTGGACAAATTTTGGGGACCGTTAGTCGGATTGTTTTGCTTGGGTGCTTCCAGCAGATTGCTCAAGAGTTGTTCTTGAGAGGCGATTCGACAAGTGCTTATGGATTTCAATGAGCATTAGTATATTAACATTAGTTGTTTCGTGGGATGAGACATCAGCTGAGACTTATGTTTTTGAGTCTGGCGGGATTGTTGTCGCTGATATTCCAGTGCGTTCTGATATGTTGTGTCATTGAGAGGTTGAGATAGCGGGATTGCCGCTAGCATTGTGGGTTCTGTATGGGATCAAGGTGAACCAGTTTGGTTATCCCAATTAGTATGTCAAGGATTTTCTTTATCTAGAACAGGATAACTGGAAATCATTTTCGTCGATACTATCTCTAGTGTCGAGATAGAGGTAAGCGTTCGATACAGACTACCAATGCTGAAGATGGTGTCAGTCCATTGAGAGCTTCAACAGGATGGTAGTGTATTTTGAGGCGACTACCTCGAAGAGTGAATTAAGACAAGAAATTGTGTACAATGATGTTGACACAATTGGAGTTAGTAAACAGAGAGTTTGTCAAATGCTTACTTAGTTGGTGTTCTTTAGAGAAAAATTCGTTGACATCAGGCAGGGTAAGTACTGAAGGTACGTACTATAATGCCAGGAATTGTCAGGATTTGGTTGTTATACATGGCAGGATGACTAGTGTGATCGAGTATATTCTATCTGCGATAGAGAGATTCGGATCAAGGTTGATCGCAATCATTCTAAGGATTCCAGATGGTTAAAGTGATGTGCAGCGATGCGATTGCTTTGCGAGCTGGTGGCCGATAGTTTCCATTTCCCTTCGCATAGGGTACTGTTTCGGAAATAAATATTTTATCCTTATTCATAAGGAGTAACTCACACGAGTTCTTGGAAAGGGATATCTAGTATTTGACCGAGAGTTGAATCTAGATCGATTGTTATCTCTTTGCGATAACATCGCACTAGTAGAAAATCTAGAATATACTTCGCCAGTTTTTACTTCGGCAATCAATATTGCCGAAGTAATATACATTTATTTACTGCGTTAATAAGATTAATGAAGTAATATGAATTTTAGACTTCGCCAAATAAAAAACACGGGCTTCACTTAAAACTTTAAGTTGTATTTTACTTCGGATTATGTATTTGATGAAGTAAAAAAAGAAAATATTAAATTTATAATGCATAATTGGTGAAGTAAAAGCTAGAGCCCATTTTTTTTTTACTCTTGCTCCATCGACAAACCCATTCTCTCCTTCTCTTCCTTTAGGGTTTTCTCTCTCGATTTCCCTTCTCGATCTCCACTTTGAGGCCAGATGCCGCCGATCCAGCATAGCTTTGGAGAGGTGACTGTGGTCAGCAAGGTTTCTGGTCCTCTTGCAAAAGATTGTATGGGTTTTTGTTGGCAATCTGTGAGTATATATCAACATCGATTTTCCAGATTTGAAACAAAATGGTAGTGAAGACAACAGCGTACTCGTGGCAGGTTCCTTTGGTTACTAAAGAGTCGAACTTTGGCAGGATCCTCTGGTTACTAAATGGTCAAATTTGGTTCCTCTGCTTGGGATCGATGTCTGGGAGCGCGCATACTATCTGCAGGTAGATCTTATATGTTTTTAGATCAGTTTCAGCCCTCTTTACTTAAACAATTTTTTTTGTGAGTGAGGTGTCTGAACTCTGAATGAAATAATTTTGTTATTTGACAATTGTGCAGTACAAAAAACGCGAGACTGGATTACCTAAAGAACATATGGAATGTGACGAACTGGAGATATGCTAGCCAAGTATATGAAAAAGAGTGCCCTTGATCTAATATCTTTTGGTGAATTATAATTATCAAGCTGGTTGTTGTGATTTTATAGTTAATTTGGTTTTGCTTTGCTGTTAAATAAAAAAGTTCATTGGAGCTTATTGTTTCTAGTGTAGTGCTTGTTGAAGTTACTTTTTCGACGAAAATGTGGAATATATAATGCTTAAGTAAGTGAAGGTTGCCTGTGGCTGGAAGAAAAAAACGTTCCGGATTTGGCTGCAAGAAGAACTGGTGGATGCCAAAGGTAAAGCATGATATCTTTTTAGTATGATATCTTGTTAGTAGTAAATAATAGTTACGTGCATTGAGGCACTTTTCTTGATTTCACCACTTGGCTGGCTGCAGAATACATTCATTCTAGTTACAATCGTTATGTTATTATAGTCTTGGTCACTCTTGCCATATATAATATCTTGCCATATATAATATGGATAAAATCTTATGTCGAACTGTTGTTACTTTGTTGCCGTTTCCATTGAATTTATAATAACATGCCCAAATATGTGATTTTGTAGTCAGAATTGTAAAACATGCTTTTACTGATGATATGGTTTTTTGAAATTTGAACTCATTTTGTGTGTCATTTAATTGTGGGCTGTTTTTTGTTAGTGAAGAAGTTGTTACTTGTTGGAAAATATTTTGTTTATTCATGGATTATGAAATGAAACATTGCATTGAATGAACAAGTTTCAGTTATGCATTACTTTATATGAAAGTTCCATTATGAAAGTTCAGTTATGATTCATTTGTATGCATCATAATATTTTTCGATTGTTCATGCCTTTGGATTTTATGTACTGTGTGTTTGTCTTGGTGGTGCAGAGTGTCCTTTCGATTTTCATGTCTTTCTATTTTACATGATCTTGGATTTTACTATGTTCTTTAGTTATCTTTTACTCTGTTTTTTAGTTATTAGAAAATATATCATTTACTGTACTTTGTCTTGAAAGGACCTAAAATGGTGCTTTTAGCTCTTTAATTAATGTTTAACCTGTTAAAAAATATGTTTATTGTCCTCTTCTTCTACTTCAGACGATGGGGAATGGGGTTTTGACTTTAAATAAAATGTGAGTATATGTATTCTTTTAGATGCTGGGATGTTTGAAGAATGGGGTGACTTTTTCTTGTTCTCTTCTTCTACTTTAGACGAAGGGAAGATTCCAATTTCAAATAGTAGTGTTTTGTTCAAGCAAGTTAAAAAGAGAAAAAGGATAATTTCTTTATCTTTTATTTTTCTGGATATTGAGTTACATTTTAAAAATGTAACTTTTTTAAAACTGTGACTTTTACTGTTCCACTCGAGGAAGTAAAAGAAATCAGTTCGGAAGTTATGTTTTCCGTATTTATATTCATATTCAAAGTTACCACTTGTAGCCAAGATTCTGAACTGATGGAATCATGAGGCCTTTGTTATGTATGTGCTATTTTACTATATCTATTGATTTTACTCACTCGGGTCCGACCATTTTTTGAAGTTACTGGCATTCTGTAGAATGCATTTAGTTCTCCCACTCTTTTTTTTTCAAAAAAACAAAGAAAGAAATTCCCTTTACAAACAAAGCAAAGCCAAGTGTATGAAATATTTTTTTCTAAAACTCTTTTTTGAAGCTGTAAAGAAGCATCGCAGAAACACTCTCAAATCACATTATTTCAACAAGCATGAGTTTTAGAGATAATTATAATACAATAGATAAAAGATCCAAAAACTCATCATTCATATCCACATTTCCAACTTCAAAAAACAGAGCACCAAAAGTTGAATGAACTAAATATGGTTAACCATAACACCAAGTACGAAAAGATCGAGCAAGAAAAAACAAAATCTGAATTACATTAAACGATAATACCTTGATTAATACTTCGATACATTAATCACATGTTCACCTTGACAACAACAAAATAAATTAGAACACTGCCCTAAGATCTAAAAATAAATTAGAACACTTCCCAGAAAAGTTACTGTTTAGTGGATACATGATCAGGCTATATGGCGAAATCCCATTTGTTGGTTTACAAGTAACTTTCATGGTTTATAATATATAAAAGGAAACCGTGGGGGTAATCAGCTTCAATTCATGCTCTTTCATATTATACGGTCATTAGCTCAGGGATTCAAAGATAACTGCTGGTAATCCTTATAAAATTTGTACTTTATTGTAAAAGAAGCAGACCTTTGTGAAAGTATAATGGGATTTGGTATTTGTTCTCGTATCAGGATGTAGGTACTGATTCCGCCATTGAGGTGGACAAAAAATTATGACAAGAATGGCATCTGTGGGATTTTGTTGTTACACAGCATCTTTGGGTTTGTTGCTCACTCGTTCTATTAGTTTATGTTTTGTTGTATAGTTTGAGATCCATTGAAGGTGAGATTTCTTTCCACTACTTAGCTGCCTTTCCAAGTTCCAACTAAGAAGGGCATGATCACCTACACTTTGATCTCGTGGGACATCTTCATCGAACTAAGGTGGTTCTTGATCCACTTAAGACATTTTTTGAACGTTGAGTCAAGTGGTTTGGGACCGTAAACAAGAACATAAGACGAAAATGAAGAGTATTTTGAGGTTTACTTACAAGTTCTATTTTTTTGGTTCCTGAAGATAAAGTCGAGTTCCCAAATCTCAGTGTTTAACGAGCGAATTGACCATTTTTTGTTTCTTTTATTTTATTTTATTTTATTTTATTTTTTCATGTTTTTACTTGTGCGTCTTGACAGTATATGTTTTGGATTGAATCATGGTTTCTACATTTTGATCAAGTATTTTTCGTGCCTTTTCGCATCTCAATAGTGTTCTGATAATGAAAAATCAAGGATATGCTGAACAAATGAGTACAAATTATCAAGTTTTACTGCAGCTAAAGAAAGAAATATAAGCGTAGTTCTTTCAAGCAACACTCATCGCTTAATTAGCACTAGGACTGGCAAGATCATAAACAGTAATTCTTACTGTCAAATAGTACCAAAACCTCTTTTTTTTTTTTTTTTTGAAGATGTACTGAAACTTTTTTATGTTATTTTCTTTGGTCATTTATAAGCTTTAGGCATGGCATATCATAAGCACGGTTTTGTACATGCTGCCCACAGGGTACTACCTTGTGGGCAACGTGTACTATCATGATTGGGGCCCACTGATTTGGACCAATCAAAATTCTCCACGCTATCCACAGCGTACTATCCTATGGGTAGCATCTACAGATCCCATAAGCACACCCAAACACACTGAAGAAGCTTTTTTGTTAACTTAAGTTAATGTTTAGTGAATGTATGATTGGACTATAGGGTCAAATCCCATTTGTTGGTTTACAAGTAACTTCCATGGTTTATAATCCTAAAGGAAACAATGGGGGTACTCAAATTTCTATTCATGCTCTTTAATTTTATCAAGACATTACCTCAGGGATTCAGAGATAACTGAAAGAGTGGGTGCCCGGTGAGCCAACTTGTGGCTAAGGGCTTGGATGACTCTTTGTATAAACAATCTTTTGTTTAATATAATTTACACTTTTATTAATGGCAATGACTTTATCTTTCTTCATATTGTTATATTGTGATATACTATTGTTGTTTTGATAAAGACCTTGAATATACTATAGTGTATGTAAGATGTGGTAGTACATGGGGATGACTATCATGAAACACATCTTATAGTCACTGTATATTCTAAACAGTTCCTAGTCGATTGAGCCATCCGTTAATAAGGATAAGGATCGCTCGAGATTGAGACTAGCATTTGCGATGCCGAGTACCACGTTTCATTGGTATGGAACATAGAGATGTTCAAAGCATGCAAATGGATATTCATACGATGAATGATCGAACTACCCTATCCGGACTTTCCAAGTGGTTATCACTTATCGAGTGGATAAAGTCCGCGGTTTTGGTTGTACACCATTAGTCCTTACTACTTGAAACATCATTGAGACTCTATATGCTAGTACTGTACTTTGACTCGTTTACCGACTCTATTGGGGTCATCAGGTGTCGGGATTGGGTACAGTTACAACACATATAGGAGTCGATGCTTTGTTGTCCAGGATTCACCACATACTTGCGAGTGTGGATATCCTATGCAATCTGAGGAGATATTAGTGTGACGAATCTCTGGCCAGAGTACATGATGTGTTTTAAGAAATGGTTTCTTAGTAGCACATGCGATGTCACTATTTGATCTTCAAGATGCATTGCATAGTTATCGAATCTCGAACGACTCTCGATTTACCAATGGTTGTTGATTCGATTGGGATATATGGATGAAGGGACCGTACTGTACGCTAACAAAAATCTATTGGTTCTTGCAAGCACTATCAGTGATACCTAGGGAATCATGGGGCGATGTTGCTAGGCGCTCTTACCATGATTCGATGGGCAAGTCGAAAATTGTTGTTCCGAGTCACAAGAAGTTGTGAGCCCACGGCTAGCTGTATCCCTGAACCATTGAGGGTCACACAGAGTAATGAATTTTTAATTTCCGTTGAGATAGTTAAATTTAAAGAGTTAAATTTAATGAACAAAGAAGTGAGACTTCTTATTTAAGAGTAGAGGAGTAAGATTTCCTAAAATGACATAGGGATGGGCATTTTTTGAAATCACTGAATTCGGATTCAGAAAAATTTATCTTGACTTTAAAAGATGCAGAAATGGTTTCTGTGCACATTGGTGAAATTGTTTTATCAATCTGAGTCACGATGAATTTTATATTAATTTCTGAACATGCGGGCTTTGCTTGTCAAGCTTGAACTTATGACTAATGGGCCCTAAGCTGTTAGCAGCCCACATTATAAATAAGTTATTGCAGTACAAAAATTACAACAACAGAGGTCACAATATTTTCGAAAACCCTAGCTGTGTTTTCTCTAAGTGGCCGTCCCCCTCCCTCTCTCTGTCGGGAAAATCCAGCCTGTGAATTTTGAATTTGCAGTCTGGTTTAACGGATCAAATTCGTTAATTCTCTTCGTAGAAACTTCTGATAGATTTTCTAGTGCAATCTATCAGAGGGGTTAAATCTCTGTTCGTGGACCTGATTGAAGAACAGTTCGTCCATCAGTTCCTGGGATATACAACCAGAGCAGAGTAATATGTTGGTGTCCATCAGTTCCTGGGATATACACACACAATTTAATCGTAAAATTTTTATACCCATGATATGGAATCGTTCCATATAAAATTTTTAAACTTCCGCTGCACCGGGTATTGATTCTGATTGATCTGATCACCTGATATTACTCAATGTAATAGGATTGCATTGCATACCTGCATATTACCTAGGATTGGACTTAGACTCGTGATTGGCAACCACGGGTCGATTAGAAATGGAATCGATCATCCTATATAATATATGATATTATAGTAGTATGCATGTTTTAGACAAAATTGTATGAATCCCGCAAGCATACAAATTTTAAAATGATGAGACAAATTTTCAAAATTAAAATCCCTCATTTTAAATATGATTTAAAATTGATATCAAGATAAATAAAAGAAATTTAAAATTGTTTAAATGTTCCTACCTTCCATCAACGATCAATGTATGAGATGCTACCCGCGGATACGGTCCGGCTCATATTATTGGGGGGGCCCGTTCGTCGGAAAGCTGTACATTGGATCGACACATGTTGTAAGTTGGGTGGAACTCCCATGGGATCGGCTCATATTATTGGGGGATCCACATGGCGACCGTCCATCACAACTTAATATTGATGAGTCATCTTGACATGTCACAATAAACAGCGTCATATTATTGGGCCCTTATTGGACATGAGGTAAAAACGTGGAGGTTGCTTTGGAAGCAATTGGGCTCTACCTTTTGAAAATTATGGTTGACTGATATTATTCGGGACCATAGTTTGTCAATTGGACTCCATGTTCCCACTAAGGAAAATAGTTTCCCGTTTTCACTAGAGGGTAGTGAAATCGTTAAAATAGTGGGAGTGAGATTCATAAAATAAATTTCGCCTATTTTATGTCTTAGTAAATTAATTAAACAATCACTGATAATTGTCTGTTTCTTTTCAGTATTTCATTAAGATGAATTCGCACAATCCACTATTCTCTATCCTCGAACAAAATAAACTGACTGGCGCAAACTATACGGAATGGTTCCGTAAGTTGAAGATTGTCTTGACCTCGGAGAAGATGCTCTACGTGTTACTTTAGAAAAATCTCCTCCGAAGGAAGCACCAGCTGATGTAAGTCCGGAAGAGTTGGCCAAACTTGATACATGGTGGGACCATTGAAAGAGTGGGTGCCCAGTGAGCCAACTTGTGGCTATGGGCTTTGATGACTCTTTGTACAAACGATCTTTTGTTTAATATAATTTACACTTTTATTAATGGCAATGACTTTATCTTTCTTCATATTGTTATATTGTGATATACTATTGTTGTTTTGATAAAGACTTTGAATATACTATAGTGTATGTAAGATGTGGTAGAACATGGGGATGTCTATCATGAAATACATCTTATAGTCACTATATATTCTAAACTGTTCCTAGTCGATTGAGCCGTCCGATAATAAGGATAAGGATCGCTCGAGTTTGAGACTAGCATTTGCGATGCGGAGTACCACGTTTCATTGGTAGGGAACATGGAGATGTTCGAAGCATGCAAATGGATATTCATAGGATGAATAATCGAACTACCCTATCCGGACTTTCCAAGTGGTTATCACTTATCGAGTGGATAAAGTCCGCGGTTTTGGTTGTACACCATTAGTCCTTACTACTTGAAATATCATGGAGACTCTATATGCTAGTACTGTGCTTTGACTCGTTTACCGACTCTATGGGGGTCATCAGGTGTCGGGATTGGGTACAGTTACAACACATATAGGAGTCGATGCATTGTTGTCAAGGATTCACCACATACTTGCGAGTGTGGATATCCTATGCGATCTGAGGAGATATTAGTGTGACGAATCTCTGGCCAGAGTACTTGATGTGATTTAAGAAATGGTTTCTTAGTAGCACATGCGATGTCACTAATTTGATCTTCAAGATGTATTGCATAGTTATCGAATCTTGAGCGACTCTCGATATACCAATGGTTGTTGATTCGATCGGGATATATGGATGAAGGGACCGTACTGTACGCTAACCAAAATCTACTGGTTCTTGTAGGCACTATTAGTGATACCTAGGGAATCATGGGGCGATGTTGCTAGGCGCTTTACCATGATTCGTTGGGCAAGTCGGAAATCGTTGTTCCGAGTCACAAGGAGTTGTGAGCCCACGGCTAGCTGTATCCCTGAACCATTGAGGGTCACACAGTGTAATGGAGTTTTAATCCCCGTTGAGATAGTTAAATTTAAAGAGTTAAATTTAATGAATAAAGAAGTTGGACTTCTTAAATAAGAGTAAGGGAGTAGGATTTCCTAAAATGACATAGGGATGGACATTTTTTGGAAATCACTGAATTCGGATTCAGGAAAATTTATCTTGACTTTAAAATGTGCAGAAATGGTTTCTGTGCACATTGGTGAAATCGGTTCATCAATCGGAGTCACGATGAATTTTATATTAATTTCTGAACATGCGGGCTTTGCTTGTCGGGCCTCAACTTATGACTAATGGGCCCTAAGGTGTTAGTGGCCTGCATTATAAATAAGTTATTGCAGTACAGAAATTAAAAACAACTGGTCATAATTGAGACAGGATTTTTCGAAAAACCCTAGCCTCCCCTCTCAGTTCGGCCGCCCCCTCCCTTCTCTGCGTGAGAAATTCCGGTCTGTGATTTTGAATTGCAGTCTGGAATAGCGAATCAAATTCGTTTATTCTCTTCGTAGAAAACTTCTGATAGATTTTCTAGTGCAATCTATCAGAGGGATTAAACCTCTATTCGTGGACCTGATTGAAGGAAAGCTTGTTCATCAGTTCCAGGGAGATAGAAGAAGCGCAGAGAAATCTGTGTGGTGTCCAATAATCTCGCTTCGAGATTGAAGGTAAAATTTAATAATTGTTATTTAATTTTACACACACTTATAATTTAATCGTTAAACGGTTGATACCCACACTATGGAATTGTTCCATACTAAAATTTTTAAACTTCCGCTGCACCGGGTATCAATCGTGATTGATCTGAACGCCAGTTTTCCAACAGTGGTATCAGAGCCAGGTTGCTCAGATCAAACGATTAAATTAATCGATTGTACAAAAATTTTTGAGTCTTGGTTTTTTAAAACAAAATAAATATTTTAAATAAATTTTTTTTTTTTCGGGCAAAACCCGGGCAGCGATTGGATCGCTGCCCGGTGGGGCAGTGACGGTCGCCGTGCGCCGCCCACGGCGGCGCACGTCGCCGCCCAGGGGCGGCGCTCGGCGCTGCCCAGCGCAGCGCAGCGCTCAGGGCAGCGCACGGCGCCTTCCAGGGGCGACGCTCGGCGCCGCCCAGGGGCGACGCTCGGCGCCGCCCAGGGCAGCGCACGGCGCCGCCTAGGGGCGGCGCCAGGCGCCGCCAGGGCAGCGATTGTCGCTGCCCTAAAGGGGCAGCCGGGCTGCCCCAGCCCGCGCCTACGGGTGCGGGCCGGCCCGGGAGTGTCCCGGGCGGCCCGCGGGAAAAATTATTTTTTTATTTAAATTAATTTTAATGTGTTAAAATTTTATTTTTGGTCCGGTCAAAAATTGTTTTTGATTGGTTCACGAGGCATCGGATAGAATTGTTCGAGTCCGAAAATTTTAAAATTGATTTTTGGATAAATTTGAATTTTTGGAAAATTTTAATATTTTATCCTTAAATTGAATTTTGAAATCAATTATTTTTGGTACAATTGATGATAAGATCTGATCTTATGTATATATTAAGTAAAATATGATTTTATCTATAAAATTGGATTCTGTAGATAAAATATGATTTTATTTAATAAAAGGTAAAATATGATTTTATATGTAAAATATGATTTTATATATAAAATATGATTTTATCCTGCTTAAATTTAAATTGCCATATGCATGATATCCAATAAATTAATTTTGAATTAAATGTTATTGGATAAGGATGATCGATTGCCATGACCAATTTTGTAGGTGTATGTTAGGAATTTACATTTGTTTTATTGTTGTTGGTTTTATTAATGGGCCTGGTTTATGGCCCAATATGAATGTCATATGTAATAAAAGTGGGCTTGGTTTATGGCCCGTTCCCACCCCTAAAATGTATCCCCTACTTGTCATTGCTATTTATTGTAAATACATTAGATTTAGTGGGAGATCAAGATTTGAAGATGGTGGGCCCAGCAGACAATAAAGACGAAGAAATGTAAATTGGAAGCTAATGTAATAGGATTGCATTGCATACTGCATATTACCTAGGATTGGACTAAGACTCGTGATTGGCAACCACGAGTCAATTAGAAATGGAATCGATCATCCTATATATAATATATGATATTATGATTGTATGCATGTTTTAGACATAATTGTATGAATCCGGCAAGCATACAATAAATTGAAAAATGATGAGACAAATTTTCATAATTAAAAATCCCTCATTTTAAATATGATTTAAAATTGATATCAAGATAAATAAAGGAAATTTGAATTTGTTTAAATGTTCCTACCTTCCATCAACGGTCAATGTATGTGATGCTACCCGCGGATACGGTCCGGCTCATATTATTGGGGGGGCCCGTCCGTCGGAAAGCTGTACATTGGATCGACACATGTTGTAAGTTGGGTGGAACTCCCATGGGATCGGCTCATATTATTGGGGGATCCACATGGCGACCGTCCATCACAACTTAATATTGATGGGTCATCTTGACATGTCACTTTAAACGGCGTCATATTATTGGGCCCTTATTGGACATGAGGTAAACACATGGGGGTTGCTTTGGAAGCAATTGGGCTCTACCTTTTGAGAATTATGGTTGGCTGATATTATTCGGGACCATAAGTTTGTCAATTGGACTCCATGTTCTCACTAAGGAAAAAGTTTCCCGTTTTCACTAGAGGGTAGTGAAATCGTTAAAATAGTGGGAGTGAGATTCATAAAATTAAATTCGCCTATTTTATGTCTTAGTAAATTTCTTAAACAATCATTGATATATGTCTGTTTTTCTTTTCAGTATTTCATACAATGAATTCGCGTAATCCATTATTCTCGATCCTCGAACAAAACAAGTTGACTGGCGCAAACTATACGGAATGGTTCCGGAAGTTGAAGATTGTCTTGACTTCGGAGAAGATGCTCTACGTATTAGAGAAATCACCTCCGAAGGAAGCACCAGCTGACGTAAGTCCGGAGGAATTGGCCAAACTTGATGCATGGTGGGACCATGACATCAAGACCAAATGCTATATGCAAGCCTCGATGTCTGATGAACTCCAGAGGCGATTTGAGGACACCGTGAATGTTGCTGACATTCACGCTCAACTCAAGGAACTTTTTGGGGCTCAATCGAGGGCTGAAAGGTTTGCTACTGTTAAGGAGCTAATGACGTGTCGCATGCGTGAAGGGACTTCGGTCCGTGATCATGGGGTACGAGTGATTTGGCTCATACATAAGTTAGCAACTCTTGATTTGGTGTTGGAGCATGAACTCAACGTGGATTTACTGCTTCTGTCTCTTCCTTCTTCGTTTGACGGATTTGTGGTAAATTTTAATATGAACAAGATAGAGGCCACCCTTGAAGAGATGGTCAATATGCTTGTGACATATGAATCCACACTAAAGAAGGATAAACCAGCTTTCTTGGTGGGCTCCTCATCTTCTGCTAAGAAGGGGCCAAGTACGAAGGGTAAGAAACGTTCTGCCCCACCCAAGAAAGTCGAACCCGAGAAGAAGCACAAGACAAAGGCTTCAAACAATGGAAAATCCAAGGATGTTTGCCATTACTGCAAGAAGCCCGGTCATTGGAAGCGCAACTGCAAAGAATATCTAGAGCAGTTGGGAACTGCAAAGGGTATGTTCTATATTGAAATAAACATTTCACTTAATACTACTTCTTGGGTATTGGATACCGGATGTGGATCTCACATTTGCAATGATTTGCAGGTGATGACAAGAAGTCGCAGGCTTAGAATGGGTGAGACCCAGCTGAGGCTCGGGAATGGTTCCAGAGTTGAAGCTACAGCCATTGGAGATGTTTGTTTAATTTTGCAGAACGGTTTTAAGTTATTTTTAAGAGATGTTTTATTTGTTCCGGATTTAATTAAAAACATTATTTATGTTTCTATGCTAGATAGAGATGGTTATTCTTGCAATTTTGTGAATGGGATTTGCAATATTTACAAGAATGAATGTTTGATTGGAAATGGACAACTTGAAAACGATCTATACAACTTAAAACTGAAAGACGTTCCAATAAATTATATTGATAAACCGGCAACAACAAACAAAAGGAAAATCGATAGTCAAAACCCGGCGAACCTTTGGCATGCTAGGCTAGGTCATATTTCCTCAAGGAGGATGAACAAGCTAGTGGGAGAGGGCATGTTTGATATGTCTGATATTAACTCTCTACCTACTTGTGAATCCTGTCTAAAAGGGAAAATGACTAAATCTCCTTTTAAGGGGAAGCCTGAGCGTAGTCAAAATCTGTTGGATTTGATCCATACAGATGTTTGTGGACCATTTAGAGTTGGGACTCAATATGGCCACACCTACTTCATTACCTTTACTGACGATTATTCAAGGTATGGGTATTTATATTCAATGAAATATAAGTCTGAAGCATTTGAAAAGTTCAAAGAATTCAAGGCTGAAGTAGAAAACAAGCTAGGTAAAAGTATTAAAGCACTTCGATCGGATCGAGGTGGAGAATACTTAAGTACCGATTTTTTGGACTATCTAAAAGAGAATGGGATTCTCTCTCAGTGGACTCCTCCTATGACACCACAGCTTAATGGTGTATCGGAGCGTCGTAATCGAACTTTGTTGGACATGGTTCGATCCATGATGAGCTTCACTGAGCTTCCACCTTCGTTTTGGGGCTATGCGCTTGAAACGGCGGTATTGTTGTTGAACAACGTCCACACTAAAGCAGTGGACAAAACACCATACGAGTTATGGAATGGCAAAGCTCCTAAGTATTCGTACTTGATGATTTGGGGATGTCCTGCTTACGTGAAGCGGACAGTGGGAGATAAGTTGGATAGTCGATCCAGCTTATGTTACTTTGTAGGGTATCCGAAGAATTCAATCGGATATTATTTCTATTATCCTGCTGAAACAAAGGTGTTTGTTTCAAGGAATGCCACCTTCTTGGAGAAGGAGTTCTTATTGGATAAGAAAGGCGAGATGATGGAACTCGAAGAAGTTTGAGAAGAACACGAAATACAAAATAACGATCCTACGCCTCAGGAACCATTGCTGGACACGCCTGCACCTAGAAGATCCGAGAGGACTTCTAGACCTCCTATTCGATATGGTCTTCTTCTTGAAGGGGATCAAGATGAACCCGACATTGGATGTGATCCAAGAAACTTCAAGGAAGCAATTTCTGATGCGGATTCAAATTTATGGCTTGAAGCTATGCAGTCTGAATTGGATTCAATGCATACAAACCAAGTTTGGTCTTTAGTAGATCCTCCTGATGGAATTGTTCCAATAGGGTGTAAATGGATCTACAAGAGAAAGCTTGGGCCTGATGGTAAGGTATTGACCTACAAGGCGCGATTGGTGGCGAAAGGTTACACTCAAAGACAACGAGTTGACTATGATGAAACCTTTTCACCAGTTGCAATGTTCAAGTCCATAAGAATCCTTATTGCCATAGCTGCATGGTATGACTATGAGATATGGCAGATGGATGTGAAGACTGCTTTTCTTAATGGAGACATTAAGGAAGAAATCTATATGAAGCAGCCTGAGGGGTTCACATCCATGGGAAGCGAGCATAAGGTATGCAAGCTTCAGAGATCAATTTATGGTCTAAAACAAGCATCAAGAAGTTGGAACCAGAAATTTGATGAAACAATAAAAGATTTTGGTTTCATCAAGAACCCGGAGGAACCGTGCGTGTACAAGAAAGTAGTTAAGGATGCTGTGACATTCTTAGTACTTTATGTTGATGACATCCTACTCATTGGCAATGATGTAGGGATGTTGCAGTCAACAAAGATATGGTTATCAGGTAGATTCTCGATGAAGGATTTGGGTGAGGCATCCTACATTCTTGGGATACAGATCTATAGAGATAGATCTAAGAGAATGATAGGACTCACTCAATCAACCTACATCGACACCATATTGAAACGGTTTTCAATGGATGGGTCCAAGAGAGGACATCTACCCATGTGTCATGGAGTTTCTTTATCCAAGTCTATGTGTCCCAAGAGTGATGCAGAGATAGAGAATATGACACATGTACCATATGCGTCAGCTATAGGTAGTATCATGTATGGGATGATATCTACCAGACCGGATGTAGCATTTGCTCTGAGTGTCACGAGCAGATATCAAGCTAATCCCGGTCAAATGCATTGGAAAGCCGTGAAGGACATTCTTAAGTACCTACGAAGGACTAAGAATATGTTCATGGTATATGGAGGACGAGAACTGAAATTGGAAGGCTATACCGACTCTAGCTTCCAAAGTGACGTGGATGACTCGAAGTCAACCTCTGGATTTGTGTTCATGCTCAATGGCGGTGCTGTCTCTTGGAAGAGTTCCAAGCAGGACACCACAGCGGATTCCACCACTGAGGCTGAATACATTGCAGCATCAGCTGCTGCTAAAGAGGCCGTTTGGATGAGGAAGTTCGTCCAAGAGTTGGGCGTCATTCCTGAATTTGTTGGTCCAGTCCCGGTGTACTGTGACAACACGGGTGCCGTTGCTCAAGCAAAGGAACCAAGGTCTCATCAAAGATCCAAACACGTACTGAGGAAATACCACATCATCCGGGAGATTGTGGAAAGAGGAGACATCACTGTCGAACGAGTGGCCTCTGCAGACAATATCGCTGATCCGCTTACTAAGCCCTTGCCAGGACCATTGTTTGACAAACATCGCGAAGCAATGGGTCTACGTAGTATGACTAGTTGGCTATAGGGCAAGTGGGAGATTGAAAGAGTGGGTGCCCAGTGAGCCAACTTGTGGCTATGGGCTTTGATGACTCTTTGTACAAACGATCTTTTGTTTAATATAATTTACACTTTTATTAATGGCAATGACTTTATCTTTCTTCATATTGTTATATTGTGATATACTATTGTTGTTTTGATAAAGACCTTGAATATACTATAGTGTATGTAAGATGTGGTAGAACATGGGGATGTCTATCATGAAATACATCTTATAGTCACTGTATATTCTAAACTGTTCCTAGTCGATTGAGCCGTCCGATAATAAGGATAAGGATCGCTCGAGTTTGAGACTAGCATTTGCGATGAGGAGTACCACGTTTCATTGGTAGGGAACATGGAGATGTTCGAAGCATGCAAATGGATATTCATAGGATGAATAATCGAACTACCCTATCCGGAATTTCCAAGTGGTTATCACTTATCGAGTGGATAAAGTCCGCGGTTTTGGTTGTACACCATTAGTCCTTACTACTTGAAACATCATGGAGACTCTATATGCTAGTACTGTGCTTTGACTCGTTTACCGACTCTATGGGGGTCATCAGGTGTCGGGATTGGGTACAGTTACAACACATATAGGAGTCGATGCATTGTTGTCAAGGATTCACCACATACTTGCGAGTGTGGATATCCTATGCGATCTGAGGAGATATTAGTGTGACGAATCTCTGGCCAGAGTACTTGATGTGATTTAAGAAATGGTTTCTTAGTAGCACATGCGATGTCACTAATTTGATCTTCAAGATGTATTGCATAGTTATCGAATCTTGAGCGACTCTCGATATACCAATGGTTGTTGATTCGATCGGGATATATGGATGAAGGGACCGTACTATACGCTAACCAAAATCTACTGGTTCTTGTAGGCACTATCAGTGATACCTAGGGAATCATGGGGCGATGTTGCTAGGCGCTTTACCATGATTTGTTGGGCAAGTCGGAAATCGTTGTTCCGAGTCACAAGGAGTTGTGAGCCCACGGCTAGCTGTATCCCTGAACCATTGAGGGTCACACAGTGTAATGGAGTTTTAATCCCCATTGAGATAGTTAAATTTAAAGAGTTAAATTTAATGAATAAAGAAGTTGGACTTCTTAAATAAGAGTAAGGGAGTAGGATTTCCTAAAATGACATAGGGATGGACATTTTTTGGAAATCACTGAATTCGGATTCAGGAAAATTTATCTTGACTTTAAAATGTGCAGAAATGGTTTCTGTGCACATTGGTGAAATCGGTT
The DNA here is from genome assembly GCF_033568475.1 of Henckelia pumila. Classification (NCBI taxonomy): domain Eukaryota; kingdom Viridiplantae; phylum Streptophyta; class Magnoliopsida; order Lamiales; family Gesneriaceae; genus Henckelia; species Henckelia pumila. The sequence continues at coordinate 13,954,141 of NC_133120.1, forward strand.
CATCAATCGGAGTCACGATGAATTTTATATTAATTTCTGAACATGCGGGCTTTGCTTGTCGGGCCTCAACTTATGACTAATGGGCCCTAAGGTGTTAGTGGTCTGCATTATAAATAAGTTATTGCAGTACAGAAATTAAAAACAACTGGTCATAATTGAGACAGGATTTTTCGAAAAACCCTAGCCTCCCCTCTCAGTTCGGCCGCCCCCTCCCTTCTCTGCGTGAGAAATTCCGGTCTGTGATTTTGAATTGCAGTCTGGAATAGCGAATCAAATTCGTTTATTCTCTTCGTAGAAAACTTCTGATAGATTTTCTAGTGCAATCTATCAGAGGGATTAAACCTCTATTCGTGGACCTGATTGAAGGAAAGCTTGTTCATCAGTTCCAGGGAGATACAAGAAGCGCAGAGAAATCTGTGTGGTGTCCAATAATCTCGCTTCGAGATTGAAGGTAAAATTTAATAATTGTTATTTAATTTTACACACACTTATAATTTAATCGTTAAACGGTTGATACCCACATTTTTAAACTTCCGCTGCACCGGGTATCAATCGTGATTGATCTGAACGCCAGTTTTCCAACAACCATGATATCAAGGCCAAATGCTATATGCAAGCCTCGATGTCTGATGAACTCCAGAGGCGATTTGAGGATACCGTGAATGCTGCTGACATTCACGTACAACTCAAGGAACTTTTTGGGGCTCAATCGAGAGCTGAAAGGTTCGCTACTGTAAAAGAGCTAATGACGTGTCGCATGCGTGAAGGGACTTCGGTCCGTGATCATGGGGTACGAGTGATTTGGCTAATACAGAAGTTAGTAATGCTTGATTTGGTGTTGGAGCATGAACTCAACGTGGACTTATTACTTCTATCTCTTCCTTCTTCGTTTGACGGGTTTGTGGTGAATTTCAATATGAACAAGATAGAGGTCTCCCTTGAAGAGATGGTCAATATGCTTGTGACATATGAAGCCACTTTAAAGAAGGATAAACCGGTTCTCTTGGTGGGCTCCTCTTCCTCTGCTAAGAAGGGGCCAAGTACAAAGGGTAAGAAACGTTCTGCCCCACCCAATAAAACCGGACCCGAGAAGAAGAACAAGACAACGGCTTCAAACATGGAAAAGTCCAAGGATGTTTGCCATTACTGCAAGAAACCCGGTCATTGGAAACGTAACTGCAAGGAATATCTAGAGCAGTTGCGAACTGCGAAGGGTATGTTCTATATTGAAATAAATGTTTCACTTAATACTACTTCTTGGGTATTGGATACCGGATGTGGATCTCACATTTGCAATGATTTGCAGGTGATGACAAGAAGTCGCAAGCTTAGAATGGGTGAGACCCAGCTGAGGCTCGAAAATGGTTCTAGAGTTGAAGCCAAAGCTGTGGGAGACGTTTATTTAATTTTGCAGAACGATTTTAAGTTACTTTTGAGAGATGTTTTATTTGTTCCAGATTTGATTAAAAATATTATTTCTGTTTCTATGCTTGATAGAGATGGTTATTCTTGCAATTTTGTGAATGGGATTTGCAATATTTACAAGAATGAATGTTTGATTGGAAATGGACAACTTGAAAACGATCTATATAACTTAAAATTAAAAGACGTTCCAATAAATTATGTTGATAAACCGGTAACAACAAACAAAAGGAAAATCGATAGTCAAAACCCGGCAAACCTTTGGCATGCTAGGCTAGGTCATATTTCCTCAAGGAGGATGAACAAGCTAGTGGGAGAGGGCATGTTTGATATGTCTGATATTAACTCTCTACCTACTTGTGAATCCTGCCCGAAAGGAAAAATGACTAAATCTCTATTTAAGGGGAAACCTGAGCGTAGTCAAAATCTGTTGGATTTGATCCATACAGATGTTTGTGGTCCATTTAGAATTGGTACTCAATTTGGCCACACCTACTTCATTACCTTTACTGATGATTATTCGAGGTATGGGTATTTATATTTAATGAAATATAAGTCTGAAGCATTTGAAAAGTTCAAAGAATTCAAGGCTGAAGTAGAAAACAAGCTAGGTAAAAGTATTAAAGCACTTCGATCGGATCGAGGTGGAGAATACTTAAGTACCGAGTTTTTGGACTATCTGAAAGAGAATGGGATTCTCTCTCAGTGGACTCCTCCTATGACACCACAGCTGAATGGTGTATCGGAACGTCGTAATTGAACTTTGTTGGACATGGTTCGATCTATGATGAGCTTCACTGAGCTTCCACCTTCGTTTTGGGGCTATGCGCTTGAAACGGCGGTATTGTTGTTGAACAACGTCCACACCAAAGCAGTGGACAAAACTCCATACGAGTTATGGAATGGCAAAGCTCCTAAGTATTCGTACTTGAGGATTTGGGGATGTCCTGCTTACGTGAAGCAGACAGTGGGAGATAAGTTGGATATTCGATCCACCTTATGTTATTTTGTAGGGTATCCGAAGAATTCAATGGGATATTATTTCTATCATCCTGCTGAAACAAAGGTGTTTGTTTCAAGGAATGCCACCTTCTTGGAGAAAGAGTTCTTATTGGATAAGAAAGGCGAGATGATGGAACTCGAAGAAATTCAAGAAGAACCCGAAATACAAAATAATGATCCTACACCTCAAGAACCATTGATAGACACGCCTATACCTAGAAGATCCGAGAGGACTTCTAGACCTCCTATTCGATATGGTCTTCTTCTTGAAGGGGATCAAGATGAATCCGATGTTGGATGTGATCCAAGAAACTTCAAGGAAGCAATTTCTGATGCGGATTCAAATTTATGGCTTGAAGCTATGCAGTCGGAAATAGATTCGATGCATACAAACCACGTTTGGTCTTTAGTAGATCCTCCTGATGGAATGTTCCAATAGGGTGTAAATGGATCTACAAGAGAAATCTTGGGCCTGATGGTAAGGTATTGACCTACAAGGCGCGACTGGTGGCGAAAGGTTATACTCAAAGACAAGGAGTTGACTATGATGAAACCTTTTCACCAGTTGCAATGTTCAAGTCCATAAGAATCCTTATTGCCATAGCTGCTTGATATGACTATGAGATATGACAAATGGATGTGAAGACTGCATTTCTTAATGGAAACATTAAGGAAGAGATCTATATGACGCAGCCTGAGGGATACACATCCATGGGAAGCGAGCATAAGGTATGCAAGCTTCAGAGATCAATCTATGGTCTCAAACAAGCATCAAGAAGTTGGAACCAGAAATTTGATGAAACAATAAAGGATTTTGGTTTCATCAAGAACCCGGAGGAACCATGCGTGTACAAGAAAGTAGTTAAGGATGCTGTGACATTCTTAGTACTTTATGTTCATGACATCTTACTCATTGGGAATGACGTAGGGATGTTGCAGTCAACAAAGATATGGTTATCAGGTAGATTTTTGATGAAGGATTTCGGTGAGCCATCCTATATTCTAGGGATACAGATCTATAGAGATAGATCTAAGAGAATGATAGGACTTACTCAAGCTACTTACATCGAAACCATATTGAAAAGGTTTTCAATGGATGGGTCCAAGAGAGGACATCTACCTATGTGTCATGGAGTTTCTCTATCCAAGTCTATGTGTCCCAAGACTGATGAAGAGATAGAAAAAATGACACATGTACCATATGCGTCAGCCATAGGTAGTATCATGTATGGGATGATATCTACTAGACCAGATGTAGCATTTGCTCTGAGTGTCACGAGCAGATATAAAGCTAATCCTGGTCAAATGCATTGGAAAGCCGTGAAGGACATTCTTAAGTACTTACGAAGGACTAAGAATATGTTCATGGTATATGGAGGAAGAGAACTAAAATTGGAAGGCTATACCGACTCTAGCTTCCAAAGTGACGTGGATGACTCGAAGTCAACCTCTGGATTTGTGTTCATGCTCAATGGCGGTGCTGTCTCTTGGAAGAGTTCCAAGCAGGACACCACAGCGGATTTCACCACTGAGGTAGAATACATTGCGGCATCAGCTGCTGCTAAAGAGGTTGTTTGGATGAGGAATTTCGTCCAAGAGTTGGGCGTCATTCCTGAAGTTGTTAGTCCAGTCCCGGTGTACTGTGACAACACGGGTGCCGTTGCTCAGGCAAAGGAACCAAGGTCTCATCAAAGATCCAAACATGTACTGAGGAAATACCACATCATCCGGGAGATCGTGGAAAGAGGAGACATCACTATCGAAAGAGTGGCCTCTGCAGACAATATCGCTGATCCACTTACTAAACCCTTGCCAAGACCATTATTTGACAAACATCGCGAAGCAATGGGTCTACGTAGTATGACTAGTTGGCTTTAGGGCAAGTGGGAGATTGAAAGAGTGGGTGCCCGGTGAGCCAACTTGTGGCTAAGGGCTTTGATGACTCTTTGTATAAAAAATCTTTTGTTTAATATAATTTACACTTTTATTAATGGCAATGACTTTATCTTTCTTCATATTGTTATATTCTGATATACTATTGTTGTTTTGATAAAGACCTTGAATATACTATAGTGTATGTAAGATGTGGTAGTACATGGGGATGCCGATTGAGCCGTCCGTTAATAAGGATAAGGATCGCTCGAAATTGAGACTAGCATTTGCGATGCCGAGTACCACGTTTCATTGGTATGGAACATAGAGATGTTCAAAGCATGCAAATGGATATTCATACGATGAATGATCGAACTACCCTATCCGGACTTTCCAAGTGGTTATCACTTATCGAGTGGATAAAGTCCGCGGTTTTGGTTGTACACCATTAGTCCTTACTACTTGAAACATCATTGAGACTCTATATGCTAGTACTGTACTTTGGCTCATTTACCGACTCTATTGGGGTCATCAGGTGTCGGGATTGGGTACAGTTACACCACATATAGGAGTCGATGCTTTGTTGTCAAGGATTCACCACATACTTGCGAGTGTGGATATCCTATGCAATCTGAGGAGATATTAGTGTGACGAATCTCTGGCCAGAGTACATGATGTGTTTTAAGAAATGGTTTCTTAGTAGCACATGCGATGTCACTATTTGATCTTCAAGATGCATTGCATAGTTATCGAATCTCGAACGACTCTCGATTTACCAATGGTTGTTGATTCGATCGGGATATATGGATGAAGGGACCGTACTGTACGCTAACCAAAATCTATTGGTTCTTGCAGGCACTATGAGTGATACCTAGGGAATCATGGGGCGATGTTGCTAGGCGCCCTTACCATGATTCGATGGGCAAGTCGGAAATTGTTGTTCCGAGTCACAAGGAGTTGTGAGCCCACGGCTAGCTGTATTCCTGAACCATTGAGGGTCACAAAGAGTAATGGATTTTTAATCCCCGTTGAGATAGTTAAATTTTAAGAGTTAAATTTAATGAACAAAGAAGTGGGACTTCTTATTTAAGAGTAGAGGAGTAAGATTTCCTAAAATGACATAGGGATGGACATTTTTGGAAATCACTGAATTCGGATTCAGAAAAATTTTTCTTGACTTTAAAAGATGCAGAAATGGTTTCTGTGCACATTGGTGAAATTGTTTTATCAATCTGAGTCACAATGAATTTTATATTAATTTCTGAACATGCGGGCTTTGCTTGTCAGGCTTGAACTTATGACTAATGGGCCCTAAGCTGTTAGCAGCCCACATTATGAATAAGTTATTGCAGTACAGAAATTACAACAACAGAGGTCACAAAATATTTTTGAAAACCCTAGCTGTGTTTTCTCTAAGTGGCCGTCCCCCTCCCTCTCTCTGTCGGGAAAATCCAGCCTGTGAATTTTGAATTTGCAGTCTGGTTTAACGGATCAAATTCGTTAATTCTCTTCGTAGAAACTTCTGATAGATTTTCTAGTGCAATCTATCAGAGGGGTTAAATCTCTGTTCGTGGACCTGATTGAAGAACAGTTCGTCCATCAGTTCCTGGGATATACAACAAGAGCAGAGTAATCTGTTGGTGTCCATAATCTCTGTCGAATATTGGAGGTAAAAATTTATAATTGTTATTTAATTTTTACACACACAATTTAATCGTAAAGTTTTGATACCCATTATGGAATCGTTCCATATAAAAATTTTAAACATCCGCTGCACCGGGTATCAATCCTGATTGATCTGATCGCCGTTCTCCAACAATAACTGCTAGTAATCTTTATGAAAGCGAACAAGTGTGTCGTATTGATTTTATAACATTAATCGCCTTTGGCATTTTGATTTTCAGGGAAAAGGTGCATCAGCAAGAAGTTCTAAGGTGAATAAAGCGAAACTTGTCACCTTGTTTTTCATTTTTGTGATGTTTTCTTGTGAATTTGCTGGAAGTTTCGCTTTAAATTAGCATTTCTTGTGAAAATCTACATTTGGAGAATATAGTGAGTTTCCTTTTTATTTTATGTTTGGTTTATTTTTGAAATCTATAGTTTGAGAATATTGTGATAATAATATGGTGAGCATATGAGCATGTATTTTTCAAAGAGTTCTTTCTTGCGTTTTATTTATTCATTGGTTATAATAATACAATTGGTTTTATGTGTTTTTATGGAACATACTCTTCAATTCTTCTTGTACAATTCTTTATTTGTTGAATAGCTTATAGTTATCCTTTTTGGTTTACCGTGGCTAGCAGACAAGACCTAACGCATTATGCTAACACTGGATAAAACCTTTCTTTGTACTTACTTTCAAGTGACTTCACCAAGAAACCAATATATGTTTACTTGTTTCATAAAGATGATGATATTCTTATTGACGTCTAGCTATCTTTTTTTACATTTTAGTTTGCAGGATCCATCAAGAACATTACAACCAAGATCAATTTGATGAAGTTAGAAGTGAATGGGGTGAATTCGTCTACTCTTATGTAG